>NC_136482.1:178919696-179062196 GCF_053919585.1 Euprymna scolopes
GCGATGGGTGCAACAGCTTACGCGTCACGTTTTTTTTTTTTTTTTCACTTTCTCTTCCTCCTTCGCGGTGTAGGCTCGAGCCTGCCTCTGTCTACAACCACTTTTTTTTTTTTTTTTGCTTAACCAACAACCTTACACACCTCCACATGGTATCACTGAAAGAATACATAATGTAATTAAATCCTTCTTAAGTGAGAGAAAAATAAACGCGGGAGTGCTCCAGGGGTCTATCCTTGGACCTATATCATTCCTGATATTCACAAATGACCTCCCTGATAAAATTGTCTCTGAGATGGGTATATTTGCTGATGACACCACTCTCTATAATAGGCACAAGGGGAAAACAAATGAACACATATCTAAAGCAATGGCAAAAACACTAGAGGATGAACTCCGATCTGTAGTAGAATGGGGACAAAAATGTATGGTCACATTCAATGCTGCTAAGACTAAGCTTGTTTCCTTCAACAATTACAAGAAACCTTCTCTACCACCAATAGCAATGGCCAAGACATTAACTTTAAACTCCTCAGCCTAACGTTTACAAGGAACATGAACTGGAATAGATACCATGCTAGAAAACTACTTACGCCTGAAAGTATCCTGCACCTCTATAAGGCCACCATTCACCCATTTGGGGTGCTGCATCTACTACTTGTCTCTCATTCCTGGACAGAGTTCAAAAGAGAGTCGCCAACCTGATAGGTCCTGAACATCTAGGCTTCAGCCTCTGTCCCATCGACGAAATGTTGCATCCCTTTGCCTGTTCTACAAATACTTTAATGGTGAATGCTCTGATGAACTACAAGCACTTGTACCCCCCTCGACGTGAATACCTCCGACAAACCCGACAAGCAGCTAAATCCTACCCCTTCACAGTAAAGATCCCTAGGTGCAAGAAATCCTTCTATTCCAATAGTTTCTTCCCCAGAACTGCTAGACTTTGGAACTGCTTCCGGGATTCTGCTTTCCCAACTGTACTGACATGCAGAAGTTAAAGTGCAATGTGAACAGACATCTTGCTACACATTTCCATTTATAATACCCCTGCAACTTATATCCCCGATAGTAGCCCCCAACTTCAAAGTAACACTGTGCCTTGTTTGGGTTAAACATTGAGTAATATATATATATATATATATATATATATATATATATATATATATATATATATATTATTTTTCTTTGATTAATATTATTGGAATTTTCCCCTTTTCTTTTCTTTGCCCATATTTGTGAATTATTCCATGGATTTGTGCCTTTTGGATTATTTTGGACCATCTTCCAATTACGGGATTTCCTTGGATTTACTTGTGCAAATGAAAACTCAATTAACTTTCTTGAAGTTATATTTTTGGATTTTACCGTCTTTGGATTATTTACCTTTTACCAGACTATCCATTCACGTGTAATCACCTTTTTCTTCACCATATTCCCTCTGCTTCACTTTTTGTTATCAAATAAGATCTTTGACTTACTTGTCGTTTCATCAAATATTTTTGTGTGCAAAATCCGATCCCGCATTTTGCTAAGTCCTACCCTCTGATGAGAAGGAAAGTATTTCTTCGAAACTCTGCGGTTTAAGGACTATCCACTTATCAAGTGTTTCCGTTTCAGATTAAATATGTGTTTAACTCTTTTTCAAAGTGTTTTTAACATGTTTTATTAACTGTTTGCTCTCAATACATGGGTAGAAGTTCGTACTGGTATAAAAATATAATGATTGGAAGTAAGCTACACAGAAATGTTTGTGTTTTATTCTTGGAGGAAATTATCAGAAATAGAACACAGGCGTTTCTGTGCCGCTTACTTGCCCTATATTTTTTTTTCCATAAATAAAATTTGGAGAGATCTTTTTTTTTCAATTTTCTCATCATTTAGTTTTAACTGAGGATGCCAAATATTCACTTGCTATTTCATACATTCTAACCGAGAGATCTTTTTAAGATTCTAAGATCAAATGAAATTGTTTAGATCTGTCTTGTACTTGGTTCACCGGGTATATTTTCCAGACATATTTTGAAATTCTTTTTCATAGGTCCGGTTGCTCCTATAATTATTGGAATGACTAAGATCTTCCTAACAGTGCAATAGATATTCCGGCGTATTAGGTGACCACCAGATGAGACGAGGTACAAAATTGGAGCAAATTTTAATAAATTTATCAGATGTCGGTCGTATAAGACGACTGCTAAATCACGAAACCATGTTTGTTTAGCCTGGGCTAGAGATTACAACACCCGGTAACTTATGAAATATTGATTTTTAAAGAGGATTTTGTTTTTTAATATAAAAGTCTCTAATACGCCGAAATATACGGTAGATGTGTGCGTTCAAATAACTAAGGAGAAGTTTTTTCTATCAATCAAGATAATTGAGGCACTCGTAGACGCCGTAACTTCAAATTATCCTTCTGCCCAACAGTCAATCTCATATGATTTTCTTTTTATATTTAAATCTGCTATTGCTTCGATGCACAATATATTGGAATCGAAAAGTTTTTGAGAATGAACACGTGACATTTTGATAAATTAACGAAATGCCTAAGGGTTAGTCATTTGTAGACATGTGGTTACGTCTTTTAAAGACTCATCAGTGTGGTCAGCGATTCCAAGTTTCACAAACTATATATTATTTTGTGATTAATGCCAACAGGAGATATATTTGATGATCGGTGGTACCGTGAAACTGCAGTAAACTTTTAGGTTAAGTACATTTTTATTATCAGTTATATATATATATATACATATATATATATATAACTACTTCATTTACTCACATAAACCTAATATACGAAAGTATAGATTTATGCGTAAACTTTAAGTATTTACTTCAAAAGTGCTCAATACGTAGGTAGAGCTAGTTAGTAATTTATAAAATATATATGGCGATTAAGCTACACTGAATATTCTGCGTTTCATCCACTATAGGATTCGTCAGGCTTATGCGCGAATTCTGTGGTTGCTTCTTGTTTTTATATATGTTGAGGATTTCTAGTTAGCCAATCAGCTTTCTAGTATCCACCGCGCCCCTTCCTATCAGCCAATGGGCATGCATTTTATCGAACAAAGGATCTGATTTAGAACTAGGTTAGTGGTTTAAGGTAGACGTTTTCCTTCCTTTTATATATATATATATATATATATATATAAATATACCTATGTGTACACACACACATGCACATATATATACATATATATACATATATGTGTGATCGTTTATGTATATTCATGTTTATTTAATTTATTGATTTGTTTGTTTTCTATTCTTATTGTTAGTTTTAAAGCTATTTTGTATCGCTATCCTAAAGTAAGTTTTATTTTGTGAACACAGTTGTTTGCTATTTCTCGTCTACAGTTTAATAGATTTTGAGGTTCTTTAAAGTACAGGATAGCAAATTTTTCATGGAGGCATAATTTACATGGGTCGTCTAAATGTCTGCACGTGGTAGCTTGTCTCGTTATTTTCCATTCGACTACTGGCGAATGTCCGCTTTCTTTGAGTTCCCAGTATTTATTCGCTAGTGTTGTTTTTATACGGTGTTTTTTTTTTATTTTTGAATGTACTTTTGTGGTCATAGTATCGGGTTTTGAAATCTAAGGAAGTCATGCCTATGTAATATTTCTTGTTATTCGGATTTTCTTTCGCAAATATTGTTGCTTGATAAACTACGCTTTTTGTTAGACATTTGTTTTGGACTGGGCAAAGGGTGCGGTGTCTACAGTTGCATTTATCTTGTTCGTTATTAGTATTTTTATTTATGGTACGGTTGTTCTTGTCCGGGGTTGGTTTGTTGTTATTATTATTATTATTATTATTATTATTATTATTATTATTATTATTATTATTATTATTATTATTATTATTATTATTATTTCTGCTAGTGTTGGTTTTATTTCTGCCATGGTGTCTACTTTTTTATTGTTTATTTTGTTGTTGTTTACATTGTTTTCATTTAGTATCTTGTTATTATGTGCTTTAATTATCATCTCTAAATTTTCGCAACAACTGTAAGATAACTTCAAGGTATTTTTATTGAAGATTTTGTGTAAGGGGTTGATTGCGGGAAAGTGTTTTTCAATAAGGTCTAGAAATTTCTTGCCAATATATATATATACATATATATATATATATATATATATATATATATATATATATATATATATATATATATATACTATTTCAGCCCGACGGTGCCCAGGTAGTAGAAAGGCAGGCTGGAACCTGTAACGTGAAAGAGGAAAAGAACGGGGAAAAATCGTCACATCTTTGCTGTTACGACTACCGTCAAACCGGAAGTGACGTAGGTTTAAATTAAGGCTAGACAATCAAAAAGGGGAGAGGACTTTCGAAAATATCGGTGAAAAAAGCGCCCCCTCCCTGTAGAAAAGTACCCAAGTTAGGGTGAAGATATTAATGTTTTTAGCCAATTTTTCGGTATATGTCGTCTGAAGGGTCGAGCTTCAAAACGATATACTGATGCTGTGAAAATCTGTCGCCTCTGTCGAAAGTTTTAGGAAGACATCCAAACATACATACATACATTTATATATTGGTAGCTCAAATTTTGGACCCAAACCTATTAAAAAGCTTGCCCTATCTCTGAATACCCTTTATGTAACATTTCATATGTTTAAGCATGAAATTGTCTGAGTGATTTGGTAGAGACCCCAGAGGTACAAATTTTTTAAAATTTGACCTCTATTATGACCCTTTGACATTTATTGTTTTGGGCTCAAATCAAGTTATTAAGTTAGATCCATGTCCAAGGAACCTATATCTAAAATTTCAAGTGTGTAGACCCAAAATTGTCGTAGGAAAATGTACACAGACACACAGACAGGCAGACACACAGACACACAGATACGTTCACTTTTATATATATATATATATATATATATATATATATATATATATATATATATATATATATATATATATACTGGCATGGGTGCCCGGCGTTGCCCGGGTGTTTGGAGGTGTATGCTGAGCAAAAAAAAAACGGTAATTTTTTTAAATGGGACCCCTATTATGACCCCTTGAAATTTATCGTTTTGCGCTCAAATCAAGTTAATATTCTGAAAGGTCAAATCGCTGAACTTTGACCCCTTAACAGCCAAATTTCTAGCCGAAAACCGATCACATCGGTTTTCCAAAATCTCAGTACCCTGTATATCAAATTTCGAGTCTGTAGACTAAAAATTGACAGAGTTATTGCGTAGGGAAATGCACACAGACAGACAGACAGACAGAATAACAGACAGACACACACAGACACACATACACGTTCACTTTTATAGATATATAGACTAGGATTTCAGCCCGACGTTGCCCGGGTGTTTGGAGGTGTATACTGAGCAAAAATAAAAAAGGATTATTTTTTTTTAATTTGACCTCTTTTATGACCCCTTTAAATTTATTGTTTTGGACTCAAATCAAGTTATTAAGTTAGATCCATGTCCAAGGAACCTATATCTAAAAGTTCAAGTGTTTAGACCCAAAATTGTCGGAGCAGTTTGGTAGAGTTCTCAAAAGTCAAATCGTTGAACTTTGACGCTTTTACAGCCAAATTTCTGGCCGAAAACCGATCACATCGATTTTCCCAAATCTCAGTACCTTGTATATCAAATTTCGAGTCTGTAGACTAAACATTGACAGAGTTATTGCGTAGGGAAATGTACACAGACACACAGACAGACAGACACATAGACACAAAGACACACAGAAACGTTCACTTTTATAGATATATAGACTAGCTAGGTGCCTGGCGTTGTCCGGGTGTTTGGAGGTATATGCTGAGCAAAAAAAAAAAAAAAACACAAAAAACGGTCAATTTTTTAACTTTGACCTCTATTATAACCCCTTAACATTTATTTTTTTGGGATCAAATTAAGTTATTAAGTTAGATCCATGTCCAAGGAACCTATATCTAAAATTCCAAGTGTTTAGACCCAAAATTGTCGAAGGAGTTTGGTAGAGTTCTTAAAGGTCAAATCGTTGAATTTTGATGCCTTAACAGCCAAATTCTGCCCGAAAACCGATCACAAAGATCTTCCCTAGTCTCAGTACCCTGTATATCAAATTTCGAGTCTGTAGACTAAAACTTGACAGAGTTATTGCGTAGGGAAATTTACACAGACAGACAAATACACAGACAGACACACAGACACACAGACACACAGACACGTTCACTTATATAGATATATAGATATATTTAAAGTCTACTTAATCAATATTTCATTTTATTATTTTCAATTATTATTAGTCGAAGTCAATTATTATTAGTTTTATTTATTTAAACTATGAGAGTTATTTCCTCTTTAATTTCTTAGAATTTTTCCCATTGGATTTTCGTAGAAACAGATGAATGTGTTTTATGCTCCCCGACATTCAACGTGTGGTCCACTATAACGAAAATCGTAAATACAGGGTGGAACGATGAAATTGTCACTCAAAAGAAAATAACATTACAGCTTTATTTTAAAACTTTTATTGAAAAAATCAATTCAACTAACTTGATTATGTAGTACAGCTGACATCTATTCAATGTGGCCACCTTCAGCCTCAATCACCGCCTCGATACGGAACTGGGAGCATGATTTTTCCAGAAGCGCCGGCGGGAGCTCGGCCAATACTTGGCGGATGGCAGCGATCAGACTGGCTTTGTTCTGGGATGTCATGTTGGTGATGTTCTTTACATATGACCAAATAAAATAGTCCAGCGGGTTCAGGTCGGCAGAGGAGGGGACAAGTGAGAGACGGGTATAAAGTCGTAGCACTCCTTCTGAAGCCAAGCCTAGGTCTCTTTCGACTTGTGGGCCGACGCTGAGTCCTGCTGCCACACTGAGTATCTGCCAGCAGCCACCTAATTGCACCAGGGGATCGCCACACTCTTCAACACATCCAAGTACACTTTGGTGTTGACTTTCAAGCCGACTGCGAAGATGTGAGATGGCATGATGTGGCTCTCACTTGAAACCACACCAAAGACCATAACCATGGTCGGAAACTTCGTTTTTATCACCCTGTGCATGCGTCTGTTATTCGCGGCAATCAAGCAATCCAGCGATGCATTTTGAGGGGTACTGGCAATGATCTTGTTGCCATAACTTGGATCGATAGAGAGCATGAGTTGTACAGTGGCGCATCCCCGGTCTCGCTCGATGAACATTGTATCACTTTCAGACGGTCTTGGGATTTGTACACAACGGACCATCTAGTAGATGGCCAGCGACAATAAAGAACACCGTTTTCATCAAACGGAAATGGAATCATGTCGTCTTTTCTAGGGCGACAGTTTTATTGATCCACCCTCTAGTTAAGATATTCGGCGTATCCTAGATAATATGTGACTAAATCACCCGCTCGCTTTCAAGCCGACTGCGAAGATGTGAGGTGGCATGATGTGGCTCTCACTTGAAACCTGGTTTCGACCTGGCTACGCTCGGTATGTACGGCTAGTATATATATACAACCTATTATCTATATAATAGTTTTCATTTATTAATTTTAAATATTTATTTATTCATTCATTTATTTTATAGTAAATCTCTTTGTATTTCGTATTTCATATTCCACTATCAATCGGATACTTTTGTATTTATCTAATGTTTAATATAAATTCATATGATATGAAATGCTTATAAATACGCATTGAATATTCATTCAATATTTAATAGTTTATATTTTATGTTATCTTATAATATAATATTTCATATTTATTACCCAATCCTTTTGTCTATAAGATTTTATTTGATATTACATATAAATGTATATGGAAGACATTCATATATATATATATATATATATATATATATATATATATATATATTTATGTGTGTGTGAGTGTGTTATATACACACGCATTATATATATATATACACACGCACAAACACACACACACACACAAACACACACACACACACACACACACATATATATATATATATATATATATATACATATATATATATACATAGAAGTGATTGTGCATGCAATCGTTTTAGTGTGGATATAAGTTAGTTAGATTCAGCTCCTCCGTGCGAACGGGAAAGTTTATTGAATATAAAACCGCGCCATATTTTTTATTTATCGAAAATATTTTTCCCCATTTTCTTCCGGTTCTTCTTAGCCCTTGTTAGTCATATTTATTTCAAGGTAAAAAAAAAAAAACAAAAAAAAAAAAGAAGAAAATCGAACCCTTTTTATCGCATTGAGAGAAGAGGGAATTCGAAAGATATAATGGAGATAGGGGTAAATAAAAAAACGAAAAAAAATACATGCGAGAGATATAATAAACAATATATACAATGTTGTTGTTGTTGTTTTTTCTCTCTATATGAAAAAGCGGCTTTTTATTATTGATGCTTTGTAACTGAGAGGCTTCGTATAGAGAGATCTAGACATATATCATTGTTATGTTCGCGAAACAACGGATTATAACTCCCCTGTGGGGGACTCTTTACATCAGAAACTAATACAAGGAATATGACCCTTGCTACCCGCAGCCAGCCAATACTGTTAGATAGCTGAGATGCATTCGCATACATTAATGCAGGTTCGTAAAAACAGAAACACCAAAGTGCATAAAACCTGTACGAGTGTTTAGACGACATCGCAGGCAAATACGCGCTAATTATCATAGCATTAAGACTATTTTATCAAGCGTAATACGGACGAATATGCATTAATAATACACATGTACAGGACACACACATCTTAAAATAACTAGACTATGTACAAATTACACATCGTCTGTATTTATTTTGGCTTTTTAATCATTTATCTGCAGCAGCCTATCTCTCTATTAATAAAAAAGTGCACCCAATTCTCATGTACGTGTATGTATGTATTTCTAGCAAAAACATAAATTTCATAATTATACATCACTTTATGACTTCGTTTACCACTAGAAGGATCAGTGCACCGGCGTTGCCAATGAAAATTAAAGAACCTAATAAACTTCTGTTCTCAACCCTGAGAGCCATATCACTTCCGTTTAGTCTCGAAAGAGAATGGATACCCACTGTGAGAGTAGCTGCGCGTGTAATTATGAGGCAATGGTTGCGCATTTCCCAACCGCACCTCTCCTGAATTGGTAATGCTTGAATTCAGTAATAAGCAGAAGTCCAGGACGACAAGAAACAATGTCGAGATAAGCGGAGAACACATACAGAGCCTAGAATTCCTAAACATACACCCATTTTAGCGCTGACCAGGCTCAACGTTGCTTAACTTGCGATGTCTAATGGGAACAGGTGTGTCAACGTGATTAGGCTGTATATTGAGCCCTATATATTTACCCGTATTTTCAAATCGGTAAAAGTGTTAATTATAGTTTTTATTTAATTATTAAATGCATAAGCAAAGGTGAACATTAAAAACTTCTTATTAACGCATACCTAAGAAAGAACTTTCTTACACCAATGTATGTATGTAGAGTTGAAGAGAATTTTGCGTTTTTTCTTGAGTTGTAAGTAAATTTTAAATATTAATGTACACACACAAACACTAGAAGGAACGTACTAATGTAAAGAATTTCACATATTTAATTAAGGTAAAATGTACAAGAAAAATTAACATGAAAATAAACCTTAAACCATTGCACTATTTCATAACTAAGAACTAATATGCCCGCAGTAACGTAAGGACGTAGAGAAAATTGGTTTTAATGGGTTATTTTTTTATTATATTTTTATTTATATATATATTTTTTTCGAGATTAGATATTTAAAAAAGAAGCAGCTGATGGCTTAAAATATGAACCAAATCATGGGAGTCGAAAGAAACCAAACTGGTTTACATAAAACTAAAAGTATGGCAATAATTGCCCAAAATCGAATCCAAAGAAGATTTTATATGCAATTTCTGATTCAAAAGCAATACATCTCAATTTTACAGAGACAAAAAAAAAACTCTTTTGAATTTATATAAAACTAGCAGGATAACCCGACGTTGCCCGAGATTGAATGACAATTAACGAATGTTTTACACTTTCAATATTTTTATTGTCATCGAAATCGGTGATATTCTCCATGTATTCACTCAAATCGATTAATTGCCTGCTCCATTCGGGAGCCCAACACAATGCACCGGGAGAAGCTCACATGCCTCACAAAATACATTGTAGTCTACATTGCACTGTGGAGAATTTGCTGTTGATTTTATAAAATTTGAACACGCCCCTGTTTATCAAAGAACCTATTGTTCGTTTTACACTTCGGACCTTTCTTCTTGTGCAGTGATAAAATTTCTCAAATGCACTTGTGATGTTAGGCTGTATAAAAGTGTTAACTTTGGTCAAAAACGGACTATTCTTGCTTTAATCAGATTCCTTTTGGTGATCAATTTTCGATACGGATAAACAAATATTTAAGAAAAATAAGTACGTTTATTCGAAAATTCATTAAAATCGTCCCATCCGTTTTTAAGTCCTTAAGGAACTCTCTTTTTTCAGTGAGACATGGAAAATCACAATTAAAAATTGATTGAGTAATTAAAAGTCATAAATTAAGGGAATGTCTTACTGACTTTAACAAATAAGGTGTAATCCATTATAACTGTTTGCTAATATTTTCTCCTCTGAAGAGATGGTAGACATCGAAATCCTATAGGATAAGGAGTTAAAATGTTTCTAATGTATTTTTGTCTTACATAGAATAATAAAAATCTTTGATATGAAACTCAAACATTTCACGTCATAAATGTTTAAATTCATTGAATGACTAAAATTTGAGTTTTTTGCTCTATCGAGCAATTCTTATTTAGGTGGGATAGTACTTTTGTAAATCTTATAATCACAGGTTTCAATACCAGCTGATTATTGGATAATTTTATTCTAAAGTATATATATATATATATATATATATATATATATATATATATATATGTATGTGTGTGTGTGTGTGTGTGTGTGTGTGTGTGTGTGTGTGCAGAGGAACACGACATTGTCCGGGATTTGATAAGGATCAATAAATTTGCAAATCTCCAATACTTTTATTATCATTGCAATCGGTAAAATCGCTCATCTCGTTTTTTAATCAAATAGATTGATTTCCTACTCTAGTTGGGGACCGATGACGGTGAATCGAGGGAATATTCAGATGGCTCTCTGCAGTGATTTAGTCCACAATAAATTGTAGTGTATATTGCAATATAGATAATCTACTGTTGTAATATAAAAAAATATTTTTATATAATTGCTTGAATAAAATTTTCAAATGCAAAACTTAAGCATCGTAGTTCAATTGCACTCTAGATTAAAATATTTATTTCGACTGCCTCGGTCTTAACAAAGAACCTGCTGTTGATTTTATACGCTAGTTCTTTCTGCTTATGCAGGGATAAAATTTCTCAATGCCACTGTGATGATAAGCCGTATAAACGTATTAACTTCGGTCTAAATCGCACTCTCTTTTTTAATCTGATTTTCTCTATGAAAGACTTTCGATACATATCGGACGTCTTCGAAAAATGTGAATTTTTCTTGACTTAGGCTTTTTACACATGATCAAAATTATTAGACCAAGGGTATAAATTGTTAGATTTATGGTAATTCTAATGTTTTTTGTCCATTTAGAAATTAGCGTGTAAAGGTGTCACCATGCCTTAAGCAAGAAAACTAACCGAAGTTGAGCGCTCGCGAATTCTAGGATTCCATAAGCAAGGTTTGTCACAGCGAGCGATAGCAGCTGAGGTAAATCGCAGTAAAACTGTTATTTGCAACTTTCTAAAGAACACTGAGAATTATGGAAAAGCAAAATCCTTTGGTATAATTCCCCCCTCCCCAAAGTTCTCCTGCATTGAGTAGGAGAATCAGACAGGTTGTTATGAATGACAGAGGACTTTCTTCTAGTCAAATTAAGGCGGTTACAGATGCTGATTGCAGTCCAATAACCATCAGACGACACTTACAACAAAAAGGCATGGTAAATAAAAAGCAAACAAATTCCTCGATTGCTTAAGATTTGGTCGTAAATACCAAACTTGGGACGTTGAGAAGTGGAAGAAAGTCCTGTTTTCTGATGAGAAAAAATTCTATTTAGATGATATTGGTATGACAAAAACATGCCCCTTGAAATTTTTTCCACACGTCATAGTGGTGGAGGGTCCGTAATAGTCTGGGGTGCCTTTTCTTACAGAGGGACGATGGAGTTCCAGGTGGTGCAGGGCCGTCAGACAGCAGCTGGTTATATTAGCATGCTACAAAAAGCATCTTTGATGATGGAGGGTCATCGTTTGTGTGGGGGTGGATGGTTATTCCAATAGGATAATGCTGCAATCCGCACTGCAAGATGGACCTTGTGCTTTCTACAAGAAAATGGAGTCCATCTCTTGGGACATCCTGCATGCTCACCGGATTTGAACACAACTGAAAATGACAAGAGAGGTCTATCGAAATGGCAAACAAAATTCAACAAAAAATGAACTTCGTAAAGCCATATTCAGACACTGGAGCAGGATTCCCCGCACCTTAATGGAAACCCTTATTTCTAGCATGCTCCAAAGAATTTTTGAAGTCACCAAAAGCAGTGGAGGTAGAACTCATTATTAAGTTTGGTTGTTGAATGTTTTCATACACCTTTTGTACAATTCATGAGAATTTTTGTCACTGGTCTTATAATTTTGATCATGTGCAAAAAGCATAATTTAATTTCAAGTAAAATAAATGTTTAGAATGTACTTTTTTATTTCCATAACATTTTAGATTGTATTATTGGTAACCTTAAATCGGAAGAGTTTAAAATCAATCCTTAAAAAAAACGTTTGTTTGTTTTTTTTTAAAGATCTTTAAGTGGTCTTAAATTGTTGATCAGAAGTGTATATATATATATATATATATATATATATATATATATATATATATATATATATATATATATATATACCAGAATTTCGGCCCGGCGTTGCCCTGGTGTTTGGAGATGTATGCTGAACAAAAAAGGGTAAATTTTTTAACTTTGACCCCCTATTATGACCCCTTAACATTTATTGTTTTGGCTCAAATCAAGTTTTAAGTTAGATCCACGTCCAAGGAACCTATATCTAAAATTTCAAGTGTGTAGACCCAAAATTGTCGAAGGAGTTTGGTAGAGTTCTCAAAGGTAAAATCGAACTTTGACCCCTGAACAGCGAAATTTCTGGCCGAAAACCGATCCCATAGATTTTCCCAAATCTCAGTACCCTGTCTATCAAATTTCGAGTCTGTAGACTAAAAATTGACAGACTTATTGCGTAGGGAAATGTACACAGACACACAGACACGTTCACTTATATATATATATATATATATATATATATATATATATATATATATATATACATATATATATATAATTTAGTTTGCTGATATTATTTACGTGAACTTTGGTTTTACTTCGAACTCACGTTCTTTTTATTTTGTATTTATTCCATGATTATTGTTTCTGAAAAAAGGGGATAATTTTTTTTATCTTGAAGTATTATTTTAGTTCCTTACATCAAGTAATTTCATCCTTTTCTAAAGGATTTCCATAAAAGAGGAACCTCTAGTGCCATCGCTAATCACAAACTGCGACTGTTTTTAGAATTCGTTCGCGTTTCATCATATTTCTACTTCGATTAAAATAGAGGGTAAAAGTGAACAATAACTAAAAATAATATAAATTCTTATCTTATAAGAGAATTTATTACAACATTTGCTTCGAAAACGTAATTCGATAGAATTTGACATAAATTTGTGACTTTTTAACACAACTGTTTCCCAGTTTAGTGCGCGTTAGCGAAAAGTAATCAAAAACATCTTGTGCTCTTTGTGAGAGATATGCATATATACATGTAAGCATATATATATATGAATCTATACTTGTGCATATACATACATGTATGTACATATATATATATATATATATATATATATATATACGTGTATATGTATGTACATATATATATATATACGTGTATATATATACATGTATATATACATGCATATATATAGATATATATATAGAGATATAGATATATAGATCTTTAGACTATTGTTCTAATCTCCTTTAAATTAGATATATATATATATATGTTCATATATATATATGCATATATTAATATATACTCATATATAGTTATATATATACATATATATGCATACATATACATATATATGTATATCATATATACACAAGTATATATATATATAGCTATGTATATTATTTTTCAAAATGGCCGTCATATAAAATAGAATCCAGTAAATAATAGGAGAAAGGAATCATAGAAGAGTTTTTATCTTTTGCTAACTTGTGCGAGTTGCTATAAAAATCAATCAGAGTATAAACAGGTAGTAAGCCAGGGAAAAGGTTATCGTATCAAATCAGATTTCGTAAGGACAAAGTATGGGAAAAGGGGGGCACCTGAGAGGCCGGTCAACTTATTGTCTTTCCATTCGACACACAGTATTTTGTTGTTATTAAAAAATACATAACAAAAAATCGCACATACTATTGAGACTATGAACGAGGTTTGATAATAAAGAGTATTTTTATTTCCCTTTTTTATTTAGTTATTTATTTTTTATTTATTTATTTATTTATTTATTTTTGCAAGGAGATGCAAAACAAAGATTGCTTTTTCATTGTCAACGCGTTGTGTATTTATATTAAAACAAGAAATCAAAATGGAGGAATAAAATCAACGAATAGAAAATGATTTCTTTTTCTTTTTTTTTACAAATGACATCAGTTCATACACATGGCAACCACATCTTTTTTATTAATACTAAAAATTTTAAACGGTTATCTTGACGGGAAAATTTAGTTTATGCCACAAATTTATATCAAAGTACTCATATATATATATATATATATATATATATATATATATATATATATATATATATATATATATTAGTCCTCGCGCGAAAGAGCAGGCCACAAAATGTTTTAAACAATAATAATAATAGAATAACAATAACAAAGACTTTCGCTGGTGAGGACTACTATTGAGCGTAACCAGTTATACAGTCCTTTTGAAATTTCATCTCTATTTTTCTTGTCATGCACTGAATATTTGTTAATGAAACCTATATGAAATATGTTCCTTATTAAATTGTAATGATTTGCTGTTCTGAAAGAAGTTTTAAAAAATTTAATCTAAACAAGTTATTTTAAAGTTTTTGTTAAAAAAATCAGATTTGCTCATTATTCAGACATGTATGACAAAGAGGGAGTTGCAAAAACTGAGTCGTGGTGTGAGGAGAAATACAAACTGAAACAGAGAGAATATTCAAGCCTGTAACAATACAAAGAAGGGGTTTCAAAAATGAGTTGCCGTGTGAGGAGAAATAAAAACTGAAATAGAGAGTAGGAGAGTTTTTATAAATACATGCAAAACCACATTCATTTTTTTTAATCCAAATTATTATATTAAAAAAAATATAATCTTAAAAAGATACGATACAAGTTAGAAAAGCATTTCATCCAAGGCATGAAAATTGTTAAACAAAATGTTTTTACTATAGGCTTTAAAAATAAAGGTACAAGATTCAATTCGAAATTTATTTATCTTTAAAGTGCACTTTTATACATTTTACAAAATAAGGTATTAAATTTTTATACCTTACTTTGTAAAATTTATAAAAGTGCACTTTGAAGATAAATAAATTTCAAATTGAATCTTGTACCTTTATTTTTAAAGCCTATTGTAAAAACATTTTGTTTAACAATTTTCATGCCTTGGATGAAATGCTTTTCTAACTTGTATATATATATATATATATATATATATATATATATATATATATATATATATATATATATATATATATATAATGAAATAAGAATTATAATTAAGTTTACATAGATAATCCAAGATGGCAAATCTAAGGTATATTATAAATATCAAAGAGTTAATATTTATAAAATAATCTCGAACAGATGTAAAAACTCGATAAAACCGAATAGGAAATAGAGCTTATAATAAGAACAAGTAGTTAATAAAACATGTACTTTGAAAAGAAGTTAAACACATCTTGAATTTTAAAAAGGAAACACTTGATAAGTGGATAGTCCTTAATCCGCGGAATTTCGAAGAAATACTCTCCTTCTCATCAGAGGGTAGAGATTAGAAAAATGCGGTATCGGATTTTATTTGCAAAAGTATTTGATGAAACTACATCCCGCATTTTGCTAATCCCTACCTTCTGATGAGAAGGAAAGTATTTCTTCGAAACTTCGCGGATTAAGGACTATCCACTTATTTTGTGCTTCCTTTTTAAAATTAAATTTGTTTTTAAGTTTTTTCAAAGTGTTGTAACATGTTTTATAAACTACTTGTTTATATATATATATATATACATACATATATATATATATATATATATATATATGTACATATATATAATTCGTATGTTTTACAATATCCTCTATTTTAGTTTATATACATACTAGCTGTATATTGTTCTCCAAAGGCTGGAATACTGCTGTCAGCTGTGATCTCCACAAAAAAGTAATAGAAATCTGCAAAATAGAAGCACCCCAGAGAACATTCATCATCAAAATATGTGGAGTAGACCAAATGAATTACTAAGAGAGGCTGAAAGAGCTGCAACTGTATTAATTAAAACGTCGAAGAGAATGATATACAGGGTGGTCGCTAGAAAATCGGGAAATTTGAATGTCAGCTTAGGTTATGAATAAAATGCGCGATTGCTATTTTTTTATTTGCTCTTTTGTTGGTTTTCTAGGTTAAGACGATGCAGTGAAGTGCACGGACGACATTTTGAGTATCTATGAATATAATATAACAGTTGCCTTTGAAAAACGTTTTAAAAATTATTCTTTGTAAAAATAAATCGTTGTTTGACAAATTTCCTGCTTTTCTAGTGACCACTCTGTATTATCATCTACATATGGAAAATCTTGGAAGAAAGGGCCCCAAACACAACAATAGTAGAAATAACCCACGAGCGGCGAGGAAGGCTCTTCTATATAAAAACCACACCTGGCACTACACACAGGATCAAGTCCCTCATCCACCACAGCTTCACATACAGTGGTACAGGAACATTCAACTGTATTCCAGCCGCAATAAAAAACATAAGGAGAGTGTTCCCCGACACTTAAAAAAAACAACTGGACATCTGGTTAGAAAGATATCTGACCAGCCACCAACACTCGGCTACCCTAGACCCAACCTCAATCGTCAAGTGGACTGGACCTCTGTATGAAGTGGACAGCCAGGGTGCAGTGGATCTCCGGCTCAGCTGTGTCAATAACAGGTGGAATAACACCAACTACAAACAATATGGCCAGCGTTGCGCCATTCCAGCATATTTCTCAAGACATTTCATCGTTGCATTAGCCCCCCCCCTGTTTTTTCGATGGTGATAGATGATTTCGAATCTCCGACGAAACATCTTCTAACAGATGTTATGTATTATGTTAAATAATATGTAATATTATAATACTATTATTTATTATTAACATTTTATATGAAAATAAACGGAACAATGTGAACATTTCTTTTTTTTTATTTAATATATGTATAATATTTATTTCTTGTAACTGTTAATTTTTTATGCGAAACATTCTTAAAAGTAAATAGACATTTTTTGCAGAAAAATATCATTTTTATAAAAAAAAACTACCGATAAAAATACTACTACTACTACTTTTTCTTCTTCTTCTTCATCTACTACTACTACTACTACTACTAATAATAATAATAATAATAAATATAATAATAATAATAATAATAAATATAATAATAATAATAATAATAATAATAATAATAATGATAATAATAATAATAATAATTCCGTACTTTGGGGTAATTGCGCCAACTAGCTAGAAGTTCTCTTTTGGTAACCACGCATATAAAGAGTACTTTTTTAGTTGGCGCAATTACCCCAAAGAACGATAATAATAATAATAATAATAATAATAATAATAATAATAATAATAATAATAATAATAATAATAATAATTCGTCTAAGAACGCAATAAATTTCGTCAGTTAAAATATCTGTTGGAAGATGTTTCGTCGGGAACCTCAAATCATCTACCACCGCCCAGAAAACCAGGAAAGTAATGCAACAATGAGTTACCTCGAAAAATATGCCGGAATGCTGGCGTTGCTAGATTGGAACATATACTTGGGCG
This sequence comes from Euprymna scolopes, assembly GCF_053919585.1. Classification (NCBI taxonomy): domain Eukaryota; kingdom Metazoa; phylum Mollusca; class Cephalopoda; order Sepiida; family Sepiolidae; genus Euprymna; species Euprymna scolopes. The sequence goes on from NC_136482.1 coordinate 178,937,828, forward strand.
GGATGGAGTTAGGGTAAGGGTCAGGGTTAGTCACATACAATTTAAGATTCACCGATTATCATAACTCTTAATCCTGTTACCATCATTCTGAAAGTGGAGCACGTGTTGGATTTATGTAATCATGAAACACATTTATATTGATCTATAAAAATCTGTCAGGGAAAAATAGCTCTCATAGCTGAAATAAACCAAGCTTACCTCCGTTTTAAACAGATCATATATTGGCGTTAAAAATAATTACAAAATATTAAATTAAAAATAGATTAATTAAATCAACTTTTAATAATATTCTTACACAGAACAATTAAATGAAAATATTAGTAATAACCATTAACAATATAGAGTTAATTATTAAAATCGAGTTTTTTAATGTGATAATTAAATTATATAATTTTCTTTTAATGTAGATTCCGTTTAGGCCCCACTTTGTCCACTAAGTTCCAACCCCTGTCCCATCTCTGTGCATGTCTTACATGTATTTTAATGAAATGCGCTCTAATGAACTCGTTGCACTTGTGCCCCTTAAACGTACATATCCCCGACGACAAAATCCAACCCCTTCACTGTTGAGGTCCCTAAATTTGGAATTCAGTTCCTGCTACCTGATATGCATAAGTTTAAATTTAACGTAAACAACCATCTTGTTAATCTTTCCTAGGCATTGTCCCAAACAGTAGTCCCTTATGTCCAAGTAGCGATATGCCTTATTAGGAGTAAACGTGATAAAAAAAGAAAAGTTTATATATAGAAATGATGATGGAATTAAATTGTATGAAAGTTCGTTTTCAGTATTAAAATTAACTAGTGAAACAGTGCACGTTTTGTACATATTTATTGAAGTGTGTACAAACTAACAAACAGACAGGCATACGACTTTATTATAAAAGATAATCTACTAGTTGTGCTACTTGTTCCAGGTTCATAAAATGAATTACACGTTTAACAGGTGCAAAGTGTTCAATCCCCCCCAATATTTTACAGCATTATAAATCATAAAATTATAGTAAAAAGTGCGTAAGTATAGTTATTTTATTCATCTTCCTTTAAGGAAGTTAGACGCAAGATACAGTGTGAGTTTGATAAATGTATTTTTGTAGAACTGGGTTCGAACGTGTTATACTCAGGTTTTCAGTCTGTATCCTTAATTACTTAGCCACTGTCACGTTCTGAAGTTATAGCTTTGAACGTTGTGAGGATAGCCTTTCTTTAAAAGTTATTGTATGATTAGTATGAGCGCATTTACAAAAAAAAGACATAAGCGTCGTATACCGTATCCTTCTTTGTTGGGGTTGCGAAGTGAAATTTTACTCGAGTCGTCTGTGGACTGAGTCATTACTGCTTGCCAACAACAACAAAAATAAATTGTAAGTTTTTTCTCAGATGAATATATATATATATATATATATATATACACACAAGGTGACTCCCCCCCCAAAAAAAACAAAAGCTAAATGGAGGCCATCTAGAACATAGAACGGAGAAAAAAGGGCCAAAGACCCTAGTGTTTTGATGTGATGTTTTGAATATAATAAACTAGTTATGACCAAAGTTTCATTTCATTCGGACAAAACACTAAGAAACAGGGCCTAATTAGAGTTGGCGCCCGTTTTGGGGGGGGGTCTCATCCTCTGCTGGGGAGCCATGATGTAATACACTGTTTTGTTTTTAAATCCCCGAAACAGTGTTTCATGGTAAACAACTGATGATCCCTTAAAAAATATAAAAATTGGTATTATAGTAAATTTGAGAGTTGATGCAGTGATTGCAGGTGATTAAATGACTTACTGACTAGATGGTTTTTTTTTTAATGATAAAAAATAATTTTTTGTGTGGTTTCAAATGTTAAAAACTTCAAAGACTATATATATATATATATATATATATATATATATATATATATATATATATATATATATATATATTCAGAATGTGTGAGAGAATATATAATTATTTCCACAGCCAGACAACATCGCAGCTCACAAGAACCATGAAAGTCGGTTCATTCCATTGTCGGATTTCGTTGTGTTTTGGTGATCTATGATAGTTAATAAGACTTTATTTGTGTGCGGCGTGTTTGCTCAATTGGTAGAGTGCTTGCCTGGCATGCAAGAAATTCGGGTTTTGAATCCTGAGTTCGGATGTGTCTAACTGATGAGCCCAAATGAGGGCGAAACTTGAGTCTTGGACTTCCGGTTTGTTGGCTTTCATGGTTCTTGTGAGCTGCGATGTTGTCTGTGGATGGGAACAATTGTATATATTCAGAATGTGAATATATATATATATATATACATATATATATGTGTGTGTGTGTGTGTGTGTGTGTGTGTGTGTGTGTGTGTGTGTATATATAGTAGCTTACTTTCGACTCTTATTAGGTCTATATTTTTAGAAGTTTGCATAAAAAATATTCATATTCCAACAAAAATCCAACAAGCAAACCGAGAATTTTCAATTGACACTAATTTCAACTGGGTCAATACCATTATTTAGGTGACTTGTTCCATGTTTATCGAGATATAGCATTTGTGCTGTGCTTGAACGTGTCTCACTCTCCCAGGCTTTACCATTTCACTTTCAAAAGCGGTTAATTGCTAATCACCTGAGCGCCCACACCGAAAAATGGCGACGAGGCTACCCAGACATTTTTGGCGGGTCAGAGTACTCTATCCTCTAGGGCGCTGGCTCTTCAATTCCTATTTTCCGAGCCTTGTATCACATCATCCCGTTGTGGGGAGGGAGATGAATATCAACTCCCTATCTTCCAGGATCTATTCGATCACGTGGTGCCTGACCTTGGGTTCGGGTATACCGACCACATCCTGGTGCATATATTTTTTGAATTTTTTATGTCTTTATATTTGCTTTCGATTGATGTCGTCAGAAAGTGAATTGTTTTCAGGTATTCAAATAGAAAATTGATGCGTGTGTTTGAATTATTGTTTGAATATCATTCACATCTGAGATGAACAACTCAAGTATCGGATGCTATGCTGCCTTATAGAACAACTTTAAGAAGTAAAGCTTCAAAACACTCCAAACAATTCAAAAGCAAAACAACTCTAGCTAAAAATCAGTGAAATAGATTTTATATAACAAAAACTTATAACAGATTTTACAAGGGTAAGACCTAATTAAATATCTTAAAAACCCTAACTTTTCTTGGTATTTTATATTTTAATTTCCTTTAATTTCTCGGGTGTGGAACTCGCCTGCTTTCTAGTAAACTAGAACATAGCAGTTTTAAGTCCAATGTAAACAAATTCCTGTTACATAGATGTAGCAGCAATACTTCATACATTGGCGAATGATGAATTAGTAGATATAGTGTATATAAGGTTTTCTACAAAAGTAAAGAAAGCTTGCTGTTTTTGCAGTAGACTAAACAATATATCCTATGCATTTGTTTTGCTAAACCGAAAGTTTTACTGTTGAACTCTTACGTAGGTTTCTATTAGTAAAAGCAATCGGTGGTTAAAAGGGGCACTTATAATTGCTGGACCAGGTAGAGAATAACGACCCTGGCCGGCTTCACTTAGAAAATGATAGATTTCGGTTGACACCGGTTTTACATTTACCTGGTACGTTTGAGCGGATTTTCGCCATCAGGAATGCGTTTTTTAATATATTTACATAAATTTAATTAATCTTTGGTTGATATTTTAAAATAAATAAATAAATAATTAAATTCAATTCTATATCCACTAATCTACTCTCTCAATGATCACCGTACGCTCATTAATCATTATTCTTGAGTGGCCTTTGTGCCTTGATAAGGGGTGAGACACGTCTTATTTTATTCAATGAGTATTGCAATAGTTACGATAGATATGGATTCTCACTGATAATAACTATTCAATAGAGTGTGAGTGACAGCAAGTCTCCCCAGATCTCCAGTACTTGCCATCTCTATTGGTAACCATTGCTATATTCATTGAAAGTGTCTTTTTCAAGAAACATAAATAAATACGACCTCCCTTAAAAGAAACTCCGCATATGGAAGCGACTGTCAGTGTCGACTATGAAATGTATCGCACTGTCCATGATATTTAGTTTCATAGTTATCGGATCCAGATTCCTAAGTTCTTTCATCCATCCTAATACAAGGGCAAAGTATCTTATTAGTGACACTGGCCAGATGTTCATTTGGACTACTATTCTCATCTTGGGTGTTAGTTTTAACAGATTTTCGACGATGTAACATTCGCTCTTATTGATGCTCGCCTTCTTGAACTAGAAAATTTTTTGATTGAACTCGAAAATCTATATAGGATTTCCCACTGAGCCCTTTGTTTAATTAACGGAGTAGATTGTTTTCGTTCAGTCAGCCAGAATAAATGCATCTTAAGAGGGTTAGAAGTTAAATCGGTCAAAACGTTGTGAGAATATCACTTAAGGTGAGAATAGTAATCTGAATGATCGAAATCATCGAAATGATTCATCCTCATCTAAAAAAAAAATGAAACATAAGATTTATGAATATCTCTCACGGTGTGTGTAATTTAATTGTAATAACGATTTCAAAAAATTACTAGGTTGTTCAGAAAGTATTGCATTTTTTTACTACATTTTCACCCCAAACAAAGCAGAGTGCCACTTTGATGTAGGGACTACTATCTAGGACATATTTTGTAGGCGTACTATATAGGGAGTTAAGCAGCGAGATGTCTGTTTACACTACAATTGAACTTCTGTATGTCAGTACAGTCAGGGAAGCAATGATCCGGAAAGGAATTCCAAAGTCTAGCAGTACTAGGGAAGAAACTATTAGAGTAAAAGGTTTTCTTACATCTAGAGATTTCTACTGTGTAGGGGTGGGATTTTGGTGCTTGATGGGTTTTTCAGGGGTATTTATGTCGAGGGGGCACAAGAGCTTGTAGTTCTTCCACCCTTAAAATACTTGTAAAACAGACAGAGGAGTGCAAATATTTCGTCGATGGGACAGCGGTTGAATCCTATCTGATAGTGCGAGACCTATTTGGTTTGCGACTTGTTGTTGTTGACAGCGAGATACATAGAAAATACCACAGTTAATTTGAAAAAAAAGTAGAATTTTAAAATTTTTTACATATGCCTATCTGTATTATGCTTTAAATGGTATATGCTGGTCAACAAAGATAAAGTCTAATCAACAACTTGTAGAGGATAACGAGTTTGCAAATAATGTGTCAGAAAATGCGATGATTTTGAACAACCATATTTTTATATGATCATGCGCGAGGTGTGTGTGTGTGTGTGTGTGTCTGTGTGTGTCTGCCTGCGTGTGTATCTGCGTGTGTGATATTGCCATATCCTGTTCATTCACGTCACACGTGATCATATCAAAATATGGCTTTACAGGTCAGTTTCCTTTCGAAGAAACAATCGAATTATTATTATGTCAATATCGAATCCTTTCATGCGTATAGTCTTCGGAAAAAATCGATTTTTATTGCTTAGAAAGAATTATGCATGACAACCTAATGTCGAAAAATAGAATATCATAGAAGATTCCGCATTGCGTTTACTTCAGCCGCCATCTTGAAATATATATATGTGTGTGTGTGTGTGTGTGTGTGTGTGTGTGTGTGTGTGTGTGTGTGTGTGTGTGTGTGTGTGTATTTCGTTCGTTTTGATGAGGCACAGGTGCAGCTGATACGTAATTGCACTTACGTCGACCATTTTAAATGTTTATGTAATAAATATGTATAAAGCTCTATTTAGTAGTGAACAGATTTGAAAAATTCTGGTTTTAATTTTATTTTATCAATAGTGTTGAACTTCATTAATATTTGATACTAGCAGTTCAGCCCAGCTTTGCTCGAGCCCTATATACTGTTCATATATATTTTATATAAGATTTCAAATGTTCATAATTTGCCCTACCTATAAATATACTTTATGTAAGATTTCAAATGTTCATAATTTGCCCTACCTATAAATATACTTTATGTAAGATTTCAAATGTTCATAATTTGCCCTACCTATAAATATACTTTATGTAAGATTTCAAATGTTCATAATTTGCCCTACCTATAAATATACTTTATGTAAGATTTCAAATGTTCATAATTTGCCCTACCTATAAATATACTTTATGTAAGATTTCAAATGTTCATAATTTGCCCTACCTATAAATATACTTTATGTAAGATTTCAAATGTTCATAATTTGCCCTACCTATAAATATACTTTATGTAAGATTTCAAATGTTCATAATTTGCCCTACCTATAAATATACTTTATGTAAGATTTCAAATGTTCATAATTTGCCCTACCTATAAATATACTTTATGTAAGATTTCAAATGTTCATAATTTGCCCTACCTATAAATATACTTTATGTAAGATTTCAAATGTTCATAATTTGCCCTACCTATAAATATACTTTATGTAAGATTTCAAATGTTCATAATTTGCCCCACCTATAAATATACTTTATGTAAGATTTCAAATGTTCATAATTTGCCCTACCTATAAATATACTTTATGTAAGATTTCAAATGTTCATAATTTGCCCTACCTATAAATATACTTTATGTAAGATTTCAAATGTTCATAATTTGCCCTACCTATAAATATACTTTATGTAAGATTTCAAATGTTCATAATTTGCCCTACCTATAAATATACTTTATGTAAGATTTCAAATGTTCATAATTTGCCCTACCTATAAATATACTTTATGTAAGATTTCAAATGTTCATAATTTGCCCTACCTATAAATATACTTTATGTAAGATTTCAAATGTTCATAATTTGCCCTACCTATAAATATACTTTATGTAAGATTTCAAATGTTCATAATTTGCCCTACCTATAAATATACTTTATGTAAGATTTCAAATGTTCATAATTTGCCCTACCTATAAATATACTTTATGTAAGATTTCAAATATTCATAATTTGCCCTACCTATAAATATACTTTATGTAAAATTTCAAATGTTCATAATTTGCCCTACCTATAAATATACTTTATGTAAGATTTCAAATGTTCATAATTTGCCCTACCTATAAATATACTTTATGTAAGATTTCAAATATTCATAATTTGCCCTACCTATAAATATACTTTATGTAAAATTTCAAATGTTCATAATTTGCCCTACCTATAAATATACTTTATGTAAGATTTCAAATGTTCAAAATTGGCCCTACCTATAAATATACTTTATGTAAGATTTCAAATATTCATAATTTGCCCTACCTATAAATATACTTTATGTAAGATTTCAAATGTTCATAATTTGCCCTACCTATAAATATACTTTATGTAAGATTTCAAATGTTCAGACCAAAATTTATCTGAGTATTTTTTTAAACTTTGACCCTAATTGTGATCCTTTCACATTTATTATTTTGGTCTCAAATCAAAATACAAAGTTTTACCCATGTCCAAGCTTCCTACATCAAAAATTCCAAGTCTTTAAACCAAAAATTGGAGGAGGAATTTGGTAGAATCTCTCAACGTCAACTTTTTCAAATCTGACCTTTTGGCAGCCAAATTTTCGCCCGAAAACTGATTAAAATGCTTGCCGCATGTCTGAATACTGTTATGTATGAATTTCAAATGTTTAGATCCAAAATTGGTTTAGTAGTTTGCTAGACACCGCAAAGATCAAATCTTTTAAACTTTTACTCCTTGGCAGATCAAATTTTCGACCCATCCCGATTAAAAAGCTTGCCCTATCTCTGAATACCCTTTATGGTAAATTTCAAATGTTTAGACCAGAAATTACCTGAGTAATTTGGTAGAGACCGCAGAGGTCAATTTTTTCAACTTTGACCCCAATTTTGAACCCTTAATATTTACTTTGGGAGAGATCAAATGAAATTAAAAATTTGATCCATGTCCAAATAATCTGCATTTAAAATTTCAAGTGTTTAGGCCAAAAATTGGCAGAGGAGTTTGTTAGGGTTTTCAAAGATCAAATCGTTTAACTTTAACCCCTTGACAGCAAAATTTCTCGCCGAAAACTGATCAAAAATATTTTCCCAAATCTCAATACTCCTTATGTCAAATCTTGAGTCACTACACCGAAAATTGACAGAGTTATTGTGTAGGGAAATGTATACACACAGACAGACACACACATTTTCAATTTTATAGATATAGAGACTAGAAGTTCAGCCCGGCTTTGCTCGGGACCTATGTACTGTCCATAACTTTATGTGCATATGTATATATTAAAAAGTGTGTATATGTACGGTAATGCCTTTCTATATGATATTATCCTTAACTACCATAGAGAAAAGTCAGTAGAGACTACAGAGGTACATTTTTTTAACTTTGACCACAATTTTGATCCATTAACATTTATTGTTTTGGGCTCAAATCAAATTGACTCATGTCCAAGTAACCTACATCTAAAATTTCAAGTGTTTAGACCCAAAATAGCCGGAGGAGTTTGGTAGAGTCTGCAAAGGTCAACTATTTCAACTTTGACCTCTTGGCAGCGAAACATTCGCCCAAAAACTGATTAAAAAGCTTACTGCATGTTTGAGTACCTTTTATGCAACATTTCAAATGTTTAGACCCTAAAATTGGCTGAATAGTTTGCTAGAGACCGCAAATGGCAAATCTTTTGAACTTTGATCCCTTAGTAGCCAAATTTTCGACTAAAAACGGATTTAAAAGCTTGCGTATCTGCGAATACACCCTATGTAAAATTTCAAATATTTAGACCAAAAAGTGGCTGAGTAATTTAGTAGAGACCGCAAATGTCAATTTTTTTAAAACTTTGACCCCAATTTTGAAACCTTAACGTTTATTGTTTTTGGCTCAAATCAAATAATAACGTTTGTTCCATGTCCAAAGAACCTATATCTAAAATTTCAAGTGTTTAGTCCCAAAATTGGCGGAGGAGTTTAGTAGAGTTTTCATAGGACATAACGTTTAACTTTTACCCCCTTAACAGCCAAATTTCTGGCCGAAAACCGAGCAGAAATTTTTCCCAAATCTCAATACTCATTATGTCAAACCTTGAGTCTGTAGACCGAAAAGTGACAGTCATTTGGTAGGGAAATGTACACACACAGACAGACACACATACACACACATTTTCACTGTTATAGATGAGTTGAGTAGAATATATATATATATATATATATATATATATATATATATATGTGTGTGTGTGTGTGTGTGTGTGTGTGTGTGTGTGTGTGTGTGTGTGATGTATATATATATAAAAATGTAAATGTTGGTTCGTTCGGAATTAATTGTCTAAAAAACCACTGGACGGATGGCTTCCACGTTTTGGTATAATATGTTTACTATATCCATGTGTGTTTTTATATATTTCTTTTTAATTATAACATTATACTTAATTTTTCTATGAGAAATAGATGGATTTCTTTCTACCGAGAGGACATTTTTTTTATTTAGGGACAATTATTTATTACCGCTTCCTGTCACGTGACCAGTGTTACAATTTAGCGGTTTTCCTGCTATATCTGGAGATTTCGTTTACAATCAAGCGGGAAATTCTAGAAAATCTGGAGGTATTTGGCACCCACACACCCGCATTAGATTATTAAAAAATAAAGAAAAGCGCTTGAAAATATTCAATGTAAGTAAAAAAAAAGTAGCATTTATTGCCTTTGGTAACAATTATTTATTGATTATTTGGTTTGTTTTTCACCTTTTTTTTCGACTAACCATTCTTAAATCTCACTATAACATCGATTTTTCCAAGTACATTTTAGGTGGGGGGAATTCCAACCTCAGAAGTTTGGGTTTGTATTACTGTACACATAGATTCGAAAAAGTTGTCAAAAAACAAATATATAACAAATAAATGTTATCAAAGGCAAGATAAGTTACTTTTCTACCTAACTGGATATATTTTTCGTGTTTTTATTCAATGTAACATGTTTATTCAGCTCAAAAACCATACAGTGTTTACATTTATATATATATATATATATATATATATATATATATATATATATATATATATATATATATATATATAGATTGAAACACTAAATCAACATTTGATTTATTTTTTTGCATAATTAATGATGGAAGTATTTTTCTGTTTATTTTGTTAATATCTGTAAAAAAAAAAAAATTATACATTCTCTTGAAAAAAAGAATCAAACTTTTCTCTACTTTCACATGTGTTCCATTTTAACAAACTGAGCCACAGCAACGCGTGGCCGGGTACAGCTAGTAATAAATAAAATTGAAAATGATAAATATAATCTTTAAGCAAAGAAACTTATCAAGATACTAACAGCGCTGCACAGAAAAGTGGAGCAATTAATTTAAGAAGTAAAAGATGAGAATTCAAAGTTAAATAAAATTTAATTACATCATCAGATCTATAAGAAAAAAAGGTCTCTGACCATGGCATTTCGAGGCTTAATCCTTCTTATCAGAAGAGGGGTAGCATTTTTGACGAGATCTTAGTTTTTAATAGCTACAAATCACAACATTGTCATGCCAGTGTAAGAAAGGGCTGTTCATATCCGTATAAATATTAATACAAATCAATTTATATATATATATATATATATATATATATATATATATATATATATATAAAGTACACACACACACACACACATATATATATATATAAAACATACACGACTATATATATATGTGTGTATGTATATATATAAATGTGTGTGCGTGTATATATGAACACACGTGTGCGTACATATATAAACACAAATATATATATATACAAATATATATATATATATATATATATAAAACACATACACGACTATATATATGTGTGTATGTATATATATATATATAAATGTGTGTGCGTGTATATATGAACATACGTGTGCGTACATATATAAAAACGTGTGTGTGTGTGTGTGTGTGTGTGTGTGTGTGTGTGTGTGTGTGTGTGTGTGTGTGTGTGTGTGATATCTGAATAGGGCAAAAACTTGGAAAGCGTTTGAAAAATGCTCAGTGGTTCAATCAAATAAACTATTGATCGACGCCGATCACGTGACGACCTTTTTTTGTCTTATGAACGGAAACTGACGGAGGTAGTTATAAAAGAAGAATGAACTACGAGTGGTTTTTCTTCAAAATTGTGTATATTCTGTTTTTGTAATCCAATTGAAATTGCTTGCTGACCTTTCAAGCACTCGAGCCTCGCATCGGACTTCAATGGGTTTGATTAGAGAAGCGTTGCTTTTTACATCGCTCTTCTCACTGCCGCTGTGAAGGCTGCGCGCGTCTGAATATAATAAGGCGCCCCTGCTTTCCTTCACAAGGAGTGTGGCACCTAACAGGAACACAGTTTACACACACACATACATACGCACGACTACACATCATATATATATATATATATATATATATATATATATATATATATATATATATATATATATATTCATAGCTAATCTGAATCCCGTAAAAAGGTCAATGAGTACAGTAACATACTGTTCAATGGTGTGTGCTGGTGATACAAACCTATATAAATAAAACAGTAAATGCATGTATGTGTGTCTGGCTATGTGTACATATTTAACCACTAAACTCTTAAACTACTGATTACATAACAAACAAGTCAACAAGAAACAGCAATCATACCTCAAGGATGGTTTATAACGAGTAAAATCTTTGTGTTTGAATGGATGAATAGCATGTACATAAACCGGCAAATTGAAATACAAAAATGTTCATTTCAACTTGCCAATATTTCTAGCAGTTTGCGCATGCGTAAACTAATCATAGTTAAAGTAGTTTAATTTTATAATCTTTTGATTCGATTTCTAGTACTCTTCACCTTTATTGGTTTTATTTCTATTCGAGTTTTTAGTTCATGTGGTTTGGTTTTCACATGCTAAGGTTTACCTAAAGATTTCAGTCGTTTTATTTTTATGTTTATTTTTTTTTACAAGGTGGTCACCACTTATCAAGGCCCGGAAGCCACTCAGGGATAAGGGTTATTGTAAGTACAGTACGTTAGTGTGGAGATTTAATAAAGTGTCTACTTAAGGGGGCAGTTCATCAGGAATTTGTTTACGTTGGACTTGAAGACATCCAGGTTGTAGTCAGGTGGGAACTAGGGAGACGGAACAGAGTTCCACAGGCATGCAGTTCTAAGAAAGAAGCTTTGTTCATGGAATCTACGTTTTGATTTAGGCATAGATAAAGAGTGGGAAAGTTTTTGACAGCGGAGTCAGCTAGACGGGTGTTTTTCTTAAAAGATTGGCGAGGGGGCCAGAGATTGGAGTTCAGACGAGCACCTGCCATGGAAATAACGATAAAACAAAGATTGATATGGCAGCAGTATTCCATCCTTGGACGTACGTGGCTTTTATATAGATAGAGAATTGCATCAGTAGTGAGATATCTTCTGGAGCGGTAGAAGGATCCCACCATCTTTCCAGCGACCTTGGCAACAGACTTGATGTACGTGCTCCATTTCAGATCAGGAGTGAAGGTCAAGCCCAGAAGCTTGTCAAAACATGGGGATTCTCCTAGACGAGAGCCATCCATTTCAATTGAGGCCAGATGGGGATCAAGCGTTGATGATGTAAAGATAGGAGCTTGGTTTTAACTATTGCTATCCATTATATCTTCTCTATCTTCTCCCTGATTCCAATCTCTCCTTTTCTTTTTTCGACGTTTTTCAGCATTGCTCTTAGTGCCCCCCACGAGTACTGTTGTTAACTTGACTTTCGGTTCTTTGGTTAATTCCGTGTATTTGCTTCGTTTCTTCGTCTGCTTGATGCTCTCCCTGTTGTCTGCTGGGACGGCGAAATCTATGATTTGATAAGATTTTTCCCTTTTTATTAATTACTATGACATCCGGCCCACTTGCTTGGGCGATTTCTTTCCGTATTTACACCCATGTCCCATTAGATTCTATGATTTTCTTTTTCAAGTGCTGCTACCGGTTTTTGTTTGGAACATTGATCCTGATGTTCAAGATGCAGTTGTTTGCATAGTTCCCAGTATACTGCCTTCCCTGCCTGGTTGTGTTTATTCTTGTATTCTGTTTGGGCTTGTTTGTTGTTAGTTTGCTATATTCATTTATTATGTGTCATTGTTCCGTCTCTTTGTCCGCAAAGTCAACCTTTTTGTTCTTTGCGTCTTGTCGACCTTATCCTTGATATCATTTTTTTCTAATCGCGTTATATCATGCAGGTATTAGTACTGATTCAGTGTCTCTGTTTATGTCTCCTTTTCGTAGTTATGCCCAGGTGTTTTCGTGAGTCTCATCTTTTGTCATTTTCATGAATCGTCCGTGTAGCTGTTTCTCTTCACATTTTCTTTTTTTATCGCCTCCCTTGCTTCTCTGTTCCCTGTCTTGTTTCTTGCTGCGGTCGTTAACCTAATTATGTGCACGTGTGCGTCATGTACACACTCTTCTATGCAAACTAGTTATCTTCCTCAATTCAACATCTTTACGTAGAGTTAGTCAGCACCATTCTTTGGGTGTAATGCGTTGTGCATGGTCATAAGTTTCCTGGTCTTCTAGTTGAGATGCCTTAGTTCTTTTTTATTTATTTTTGTCCAGCCCATGAACGGTCCAGAACATCTTACTTGTGATACTGTTCATGTGTTTATAACTTTTTATTAGTTTATTATTTATAACTTATTTTCCAGAAGTTTTCTTCTCTTTATTATTATTATTATTAGTAGTAGTAGTAGTAGTAGTAGTAGTAATAGTAGTAATAGTAGTAGTAGTAGCTTTTATTATATTATAAATAAAAAAAATATTTAATTTTAAAAACGCAAGAACCTTAAGCAAGTTTGATATTTTAATAATATACAAGGACAATCTCACTTAATAAAGAACACTGAATATCTGTCGAAAGTTCGAATGTTTTAATTTGTAACAAATGAATGTAGAATATTAACAAAAAAAAGTAAAATCATTATCCAAATCAAATAAATTAATGTTAATCGAGAATGTTATCTTATTAAAATTATACATCTCCATGAATATACTATGGAAACAATGAACTCAATTGAAATTCCATTTCCATTATGAAAGTAACACCAATTTCGTACTTCATAATTAGATAGAATCAAATATTTCAAATTTGACAAATGCAATCATATTTAAATTTTAAGTTGTAAATCCTACCGAACTTTTTCTCTATATAAGATATATACACAAACTATATATATATATATATATATATATATATATATATATATAACTACTTCATTTATTCACATAAATTTAATATACGAAAGTATAGATTTATGCGTAAATTTTAAGTATTTACTTCAAAAGTGCTCAATACGTAGGTAGAGCTAGTTAGTAATTTATAAGATATATATGGCTATTAAGCTACACTGAATATTCTGCGTTTCATCCAACTATAGGATTCGTCAGGCTTATGCGCATAAGCCTGACGAATCCTATAGTTGGATGAAACGCAGAATATTCAGTGTAGCTTAATAGCCATATATATTTTATAAATTACTATATATATATATATATATATATATATATATATATACTATATATATACTATATATATTATCTATATACTATGTATATTATCTATATACTATATATATACTATATATATATATATATATATATATATATGTATATAGTATATGATGGCATCTGAACACCACAAAAATGTGGATCTGATTATTGACACAGTCTCAATAATAAAATTGATTATAGTATGCTTGGTACTTCCTTGAATGCGTGTTATTTTGATATCTTTCTCCCCCAAGAAGTGTTACCTTTACAAAGGCTTAATGTAGTAAATTAAACAGTAGTGTTGGGGTAGTCCCCCCCTCCTGCAGATTCTGACGATGAACTATTTCTGACGTCACCTCGGGTAACCAGGTTCTGCTATTGAGCAGTCTGGACCCGAGACAGTGGGAGTGGGTCGTACCCCTTTTCCAGTTGAGCAGAATTCCACTCAACCAATAGACGTATTTGTATTTTCTATTAATATATATTTCATTTCACTGTTTCCAAGATTTCTCGTTTTTTTTTTTCAACATTCAAACTACAACAATTAGAATACACACTACAAAGCCCACAGTCAGCTATATTTTAACCACTGCATTGCCTGATTATTATCTTGGGCGTAAACGTGATAGTCTACGAGAACTTTTTTTTATTCTTCCCCTGTTAAATGTGTCTGTGCCAAAAATCTCATCCAAAAAAGAATGTGTAGATACGTGTGTATCAAGGAATGCGTGTGTATAGCGACTGTGCGTATGTGTGTGTATGAGTTGTTTGCATAATCCTCAATGTACTGCTTTCCCTACCTGATTGTGTACATTCTTGTATTCTGTTTGGGATAGTTTGCTGTATTTATTTTTTATGTGTAATTGTTCCGTCTCTTTATTCGCAAAGTCTACATTTTTCTGTTTTTTGTGGCGTCGATCTTATCCTTAATATACAGGATGGTCCACTTAAAAGTAGCCATTAAACATGTAGTAGAGAGGAGGAACATTCCTTTATTGTTTAAATTAACTGTAGTATTATAAAAGATGCTGGAACTGCTCCTGTTTACATTTACACCTTTCTGGGCACGTTTAACAACGTTTGCAGATACTGCTTGTAGATCTTCTCTGGTGATTCTCCTGATAGCGTTTGTAATGTTCTCCTTTAGTTGGTCTAGATAGTGAAGATTATTTGCATAAACTTTTTGTTTTAAAGCCCCTTTCCAAAAGATAAAAATCACACGATGACAAGGCCAGGGGGACGTGGTGGCCATAACCCTTTGCTTGTTGTTCTCTCTTCCATAAACATCTCATGAACTCATGTCATTGATCTTTGATATGTCGCGTCATCTGGTTGAAAAAAGAATTGCATTTTGTTGTGTGGTGTCAGTTGGTCGATAAGAGAAAGATTAGAGAGATCGGGTTACTTTTAAGCGGGCCGCTTAATCTTTTAAAAATGTAGTGAAAGATTGGGCTACCTTTAAGTGAGCCACTCTGTAGTTATTTTTAATAATCGCGTTATTTTGTACAGCTGTTAGTAGTGAGTAGAATACGGGTTAAAGAGCTCAGAGTCAACTATACTAACCACCGCATTGCCTAATTATCATCTTGAGCGTAAAAGTGTTATCTAAAAGAACTTTTTTTTAATTCTTCTCTTGTTAAATATGTCTGTGTTGAAAACCTCATCCAAGAATGAATGTGTAGAAACGTGTGTATCTTGAAATACGTGTGTATAGACACTGTGCGTATGTATGTGTATGAGGAGGGGGAGTGTGTAGGATATGGATTTAATACCTCAGAGAAACGTGTGCAGCATTTCATAAATGTGGTCTTTACTTTCGTTTGAGAAATCGAAATGAGAGAAAAATGCCGTTGGGAGTGACGAAGAATTTGAAGCAAAACTACAATTGCCTAGCGTCTTTACTCTCGTCAGAAAGCGGCCTCCTCCTTCACATAAAACGTTTTTCTTCCACAAATAAACTGGTCCAACAGGCAGGGCTGACATCTCTGGGAATTCGATTCACGGAATGACTGAGTGACTGACGCCTCCTTCAGTGCAAAACATTAGTCAACCGGGAGTTACTTCCCGTTGTAATAAAGTCTTCACTTTCGGCATTAAGGAAAGAAAAGAATTTCGCAAAGTCGTTGTCTTCGTTGATGATTTTCGCTTTTTTTCTTTTTCCTAAAATAAAATCTTCCATCAGTTTTTACATTGTAGTCAAAAATATTTTGAAGATATTTCATGACATCTTAAGGCAAAATTATATTCCGCTTGACGCATTCAATTGTTATCCAAATAAATACTGTTTTTAATATATTTTTAATCAAATATTTCATCTTTAATTAAAATTTTTACCTTATTGTTCTTGGCGTTCAGATTTCGTGTTATCAATTCGGATACGTTGACGTTTTTTTGCTTATTTTTATTTTTAGGCAACCGTGATCTAAAATCGCGGATACGTATTAATTAAACACAATTTATTCTTGTCTATCGGAATCGAGATTATTGCTATTTAATTGCTTCCTCGCGAGATCAAGATGTGACACAAGGTCGTACTTAATGTGGAAAAACCAGCTATCCAAACACAGGCATTGAGAAACAGATAAAAATAAGAATTGGCTGAGTATACAAGGGTTTTCTTTACACCGACTAAAGATAAATTAACTTGAACGTAGCGTCAGAACAGTTACTACACTTTGAAATATTTATTTGTACAAAATATTTTTAAACAGAAAAATTGAACAAATTAGGCACTAGGCCATGAAAAGTGTGGGGATATTGGGTGCCGTTGGTCATTCTTGGTCTGAAATACTTAAAATTGCCTATCCTACTCTTAACTAGAAATATCTAAGTGACCACAATACCACATTCACTCCATCGACTGTCCTACTTAAGTTAACCCAAATTTATAAAAGTTTTATTGAATCATAAATATATACAGAAGTTGCATTTCATTAGCGAATGGGAATAAATAAAAAACAACAAAAAATAGGTAAGTAATTTCCGGTCTGTCGAAAACAAGTTGGTCAATCTCTAAGTGGGAGTGAGATCTAAGTATGGGAGAAAAAGAAAGAAGGGAGTGAACTTCTAAAATGAGTTCCACGGGGTGGAGGATGCCAATAATACACTTTGATCTTAGCCTGAATGCCAGAATCGAGATTATTACAAGTGATGGTTTGTATGACGTACATCTTGTTGCTTTCTAATAAAATAAAATAAAAAAGATATTTCATGGCCTTGTGCCAGATAAAATTGTTCCTGATGGAGGATGATTGAGGTAAGGAAGTAAATCTGTCACCGATGTGATATGGGAAACCAACAACAGATTTTAGACGAGTAATGACATGAAAACACGAGGGGAGTTACGTCAGATTAAGGGCATAAATGAGCGGTTTTGAAGATAATACAAGTTGTGATTTAACAGATTGTTAGACGGTTAACAGAAGTTCGTCGGAAAAGGATCGACAATTTTTGCTATTCCTATGGACAAGGTGAATTTAAACGTTAGTAATCTATCTATCTATCTATCTATCTATCTATCTATCTATCTATCTATCTTACATGCTTTCTTTTTTCCTTTCCTTACATGAACACCATATCTGCATATACAATACAAACTATCTGAATCGATAAATTCCAATAACGGGTAGAATCCTTAAGTAATTCGTAATTGTTTTCTTAGATTTTATATAGAAATGGCCCCAAACAAGCCATTAAGCCACTTGATGTAAGGAACTAAAAAGATAGTATTCAAAGGCCAAAACAAAATAAAAGCAAAACAAATATAGAAAACAGTAATTCTTCCCTCTTTGTCAGAAACATCACTCCTGGAATGAGAGAACTAAAGAACAAAATAAAGGAAGCGAGAGTTACGCGGCTGTCGAAAGTAAATCCATGCACGTAAGGTATTTTATTCCAGAAAAGATAGTCCATTAAGTATAACTAGCAGGGACGCCCGGCGTAGGCCGATCGTAAAATACGCTTAAATATGATATTTTAATCCGTACAGACTTCGTATATATTATTATCAAGTCAATTTTCTATCGATTATTATATATTATAAAGTTGTGATTTCAAAATTAAAAATATATCTATATGACTTGGGTGTATCAGCTTGAATCGAAATTGAAACCAAAACTTATGAAGCTATATATATATATATATATATATATATATATATATATATATATACTCGTACTGTGTCAATCGCTTTATTGCAGATTAGTATATCATCAAACGATTCCAAATAAAACTTTTGGGAAATAACTAACCTTAAAGCAACTCTTTGGTGGTACAATTTTCATTTTTGGTGACGTATATTTAGGAAAATATTGATATTTTACTAATCTGCAATAAATCGATTGACACAGTTTATATAACTTGAGTTTCTTCAGTTATAATCGAAACCGAAACCAAAACTTATGGAGAATTCTTAGTAAAAATATTTATTATAAGAAATTAAAGGTTATAACAATTAAACGACAGTAACTCGGAAGAATAAAGATGTAAGCGTGGCGCACAAAATAACACGCATCGTATTAATCTATAAATTAAACGGTTAGATTATAGATTAGTGTCAGTTTCAAGTAGATATTCATAAATGGCCGAATCCGCGGCTTTATAATATTTAAATAACAGGAAAGTGTAGTTGTGTACGAGTACAACTTGCTAGATAATAACAGGATATTAATAGGATATTAATATGTGTTGTCTTAGAATTAGGAGTGAATACAAATCTAACCATATACAGAGGTACGTCGTTCATCAAATAGATTTGGAGTTGCTCAACATTATCACCGAACAATCCGGAGGTGACGGTGGTCGAATGCTTAACGACACGGACTGACGATTTGGTGGTCTGAGTTCAAATCCAGTTCGTTTCACAAAACATCATTTTCACTTAGGATGTTGTCAACCTTTTCGACACTGAAACTGGGTTTTATATTTGTGAGATGTAGAAAATGTTTATAACACTGTGCAAAAACAATTACAGAACATCTGTCGACATTTTTATATTCACAATGGCATAAAATGTCCATTTCTGGCCTTCTTTTGTCGAATTAGGCATAATTTTTTTTTTTTTTTTTGTAAAATTGTCGAGAATCTTAATGATGTGAGTGATGGACATGGCGAGAGATTCCATCAGAATATTTAAGTGATGGAGAACCGTTTTTAAGGAAATGGAATTCTGGCATATTAGCAAACGACTCATCATCATCATCATCATCATCATCATCATCATCATCATCATGCCGTCCGTCAGCCTTGACGATAACTAGTCGGGGCCTCAGTGCTTTATCCTTCGGCACAGGACTTTCCACCCTGACTCCTAACTTGCTTATGCAGTTAAGGTGTAGTATATGTTGTGCATCAGATAAACACCCTCTTAACCTCCAATGCTCATTTCCAGTGGAGCGAACGCTCCACGACTGGCAGCAGAGGAGGCCGCATCTTCTGGCCGAAAGTAATCTCAGTGAGGTAAGCTGTCGCCCTATCGTGTCCGCTACTACGCCTTTTCTTTCTGGATGAGGTTCCATAGCCTTTAAGGAAATCTGCAAGGCAGCAGTAGGATTTGAAGTCAGAGTTCCCATCTCTTAGCCTTTTGCTGAGATAAGGCCCATAAGCTAGTGGAAAACGACTACTGAAATATAAAATAACGAGGATGACACTCACAACAAGGTAGTTAAGAGGACAAATATGTGTTTTATATGTTTTTCATTCATAAATAAACAATAATAAAATATGATTTATAGTGCATAAAACTTATATATATATATATACATATAAAGTGTGTGTGTGTATGCGCGTGTGTGTGTGTGTGCTGTGCTGTGCGGACCTGTGGAACTAATTAGATTTTGCTTTTAGTCGGTAAAAATAGCTGCTAAGAGTTTTAACGTGAAAAATTAGAATTTAGCAGCCGTAGGTCGACATAAATTGCTCCTCTACGCATGCGCAAATATTTATTTTTGCGTCAAACTCTTAATATTTAGTGTCTTACTCCTTTTTTTTTGTATTGCAAATATGTCTGCGAATATGTCATGGTTCCATGTTCATATAAAACGAACATCCATCACTGAAATATCTGGATGAAACATTCATCACTCACATGACTTAGATTCTTTGAAAATTCTCGAAAATAAGAAATTAAGTGCAGATTTAGTTTCAGCATAATTTTCTTATATCGAAACAGGTCTTGTGTGGCATGTATTTTTAACTGAAATTTTTTGCACAGTGTAATTTCCAATCTACCAGTAATATTTTTTATTTGCCGTTTCACATCAAGCGAGGTACAGGGCCGATTAGTTGGGAATGGCTACTATTTGAGACCAGATTCATAGGAGTAGGGCAGCAAGATGTCTGTTCACATTACACTTTAATTTCTTCATGTTAGTACAGTCATGGAGAGAATTCCAAAGTGTAGCAATCCGAGAGAAAAAGCTATTCGAGTAGAAGGCTTTACGGCATCTAGAGATCTCTACGGTGTAGGGGTAGAATTCTGTTACTTGTCGGGTTTGTCGAGGGTATTGTCATGTAGGGGTACTACTGCTCGGAGTTCGTCAGAGCACTTGCTATGAAACACTTGTAAAACAAACACAACGATACCACGTTTCGGCAATGGGACAGAGGTTGGGGTTTAGTTGATAGTTCAGGACCTATTAGGTTGACGCCTCTTTTTTAACCCTGACTAGGAGCGAAAGCCTAGTGACAGATGCACCAGCCCAGATGTGGCAATAATACTCCATGCGTGGGCGAATGGTGGCTTTGTAGAGATATATTAGGATACTCTCAGGTGTGAGTAGCCTGTTAGCACAGGAGAGAAAGCTCACCTTCCTCGCAGTAGCCTTGGCAATTACCTCGATATATTTGTTCCAATTCATGTTGTCTGTGAATGTTAACACTGGAAGCTTAAGGGAAGTACTTTCAGGCAGTGTATCATTGGCCATGGCAATCAGTGGTTGAGAAAGTTTCTTGTAATTATTAAAGGAAATAATCTTAGTCTTGACAGCATTGAACGTTAACAACCAGTTACAACCCCATTCTACTACATTATATAAACGTCTAGAGGAAGAAATCCAGGTCTTCCTTTAGAGTTTTAACAATTTCCTTAGATATGTGTTCGTTAGTTTTACACTCGTGTCTGTTATAGAGCGTGGTGTCATCAGTGAATATCCCTATCTCAGAGACAATGTTTATCAGGTAGGTCATTTATGAATATCAGGAATAATAAAGGTCCAAGGATTGACCCTTGTGGCGCACTCGCATTTATATCATGTTGTTTTGATGTATGACCATCGAGGGCAACCTAGATTTTCTCTTATCTAAGAAGGATTTGATTATGTTGAGTATTCGTCCGGCAATACCATACGATGTGATTTTCAGGACAAGACCATCGTGCCAAACCCTGTCAAATGTCTTAGATATGTCTAGGGCGACTGACCTAGCTTCACCTGCCTTATCCAGCGCTTGGTAGATACGTTCGGAGATTACAGTTAGGATACCGGCAGTAGAACGGGCTTGTCTGAATCCATATTGTCGGTCGGATAAAAGTGTATTGTCTGTGAGGTGTATTTAAATAAAATTCGAATATTTGGTTCATTTTAAGGAGGGTGTCTCAGAAGACCAACAAATTAGATATACATGGAAGAGGTAGGTTTTCATGATTAAATTTGAATGTACCAAATTATTTGCTAAACATTATTTAAATTTAATTTGTCTTTTTCGTCTACTCTGCACATCTGTATTGTTTCGCTTCGTAATTGACAATGCCTTTTTATAAGTTAACCAGCAATCCGCACGGCATTGCCCGATCGTAAAATACCCGTAAATAAATTTTAATTCATACAGATTTCGTATTGATTATTATAGAGCTAACTTCTCTATTGATAATTATAATATGCCAAACATATTGCAGTGATTTTAAAAGTTTAATGAAAAATACATCCGTCTTGGGTGCCATCAGCTAGAACTGAAACCAAAACATTTAGTTCTCCACCGGTATTTCACTACCATATGACGTAAGAACAAATGGATATTAAAACTTAAAAATTAACAGTTTGACGTATAAATATACATGCGTAGAGGAGTACTTTAAGTAGACTTATGCCTGCTAAGTTCCAATTTTACAATGTTAATCTCTTAGTAGCTATTTTACTGGCTAAAACCCAAATTGAATGGGTCTCACGGGTCCGAATTACCAATATATCAAGTTTTAAATCTGCAAAGAAAAAAAATTAACAAAGTGGTTTGGTAGAGACTGTTCCACACAACACACAGGCAAAATCAGTTTTATATAGAGAGAAAGATTAAACGTTTATTCAGCAGGCGCTTCCATGAAAATTTCCTTGACGCTTACATAACAAACGCGAACAAAAAACATAGTCTCATTGCCACGTGCTAGCTATCTGTAATACGGAGAAGAGGACACAGCAACGTTGCGTAACATTAAAAACACGTGACAAAAATCTATGAAATGATTTTCAGATGTTTTTTTTTCCAAAATTAAACGCTTTTTTCATGCAGAAAATCTCAATGTTTATTTTCTAGAATAAATGGTTTAAAATATAAGAGGAACACAAACTTGCTTTATTATGCAAACAAAGATAATTTTAACTCATGTAAATTAAGGGTTGACACGTCTACGTCTCTTTTTACTCTCAATTTTTACAAGTTAGCATTTTTTCTTTCTCTTTTTCTTTTGATTTTTTTCTTTGATTTCAGTTTTTATTGTTTATTTTCTTACAAGTGAGTCACCAATTATCGAGGCCCGAGGGCTACTTAAGGATAAGTGTATGGTGGTAACTGAGACAACAGCGCAGTGCCCGTTAAGGGTGGAAATTGTGTAGAATTTGATTATTTAAGGGAACAACTCAACAATAACTTGTTAGCCTTGGACTTGAAGATGACCAGGTTGTAGCCAGTTGGCAAGCAAACGATCAGAAAAGAGTCCCACATGTGGGCAGTTAAAGGAACGCAGCTTTGCTCATGGAATTTGCGTTTAGATTTATAGACATAGAGTGAGAAAATATTGATTGTGGTTGTGGCTGGACGAGTTATTTTTGTAAAAGTTTGTTAAAAGAGAAACGAAAGAGAAACAAAAGATTAAAGCTCAGAGAAGAACTTGCCATGCAAATAACGATAAGGCCGAGACAGGTTCGAACCGTCTCTTCTGTGAGAAGGAGGTTACGGGGAGGAAAAAAGGGCATCACCTACTAGGCTTCGAAGTCAGTTTTGAACTCTGCCAAGACAGAATAAAGTGCTCCGAGTAGTTCCCCTATAGCGATACTATATTTTAGGGCGTATTTGGTTGTGGTACAGGTAAAACAAATCGCGTCAGGAGTGAGATACCAGAAGCGGTAAAATAACGCAACTATTTTTTCAGTGATCTTAGCAACGAATTTGATGTAAGTTTTCTATTTTAGGTCAGTAGTAAAGGTCAAACCTAGATACGACCCACTTCTTTCTATTTTGTTTATCTTTTCCGACTTTTATGCATTCTTGTTTCGTATTTCTTCTGCATCTTCTCTTCCACATTCGAGGATGGTCATATCTAACATAATAAATTGGCCCCATTTATTCATAAAGTCGCCACAGGGATTTTCTAAACCGAAATTTAGTATCGCTGTAATGGCGGGTACTTATTCTGGTTGCGATATGTTCTCTCGATGTAGTGAAACTGAAAGGATGTGGCCTGTCTGGTCGTCTCCGTGCTATTAAGAACTTCGGTCTTGAAGTGTTATTTAATTACTAGATACCGGAGAAAAATAACTTGAATTGAACAGAGAGCAAGTTTATATATATATATATATATATATATATATATATATATATATATATATATATATATATATATATAAAGCTGAATGTCTCTGTGTGTATGTGTGTGTGTCTGGGCATGAATAGGCTCCCATATGGTTGACTATTTAAAAAAACTGATTACATATAATGATAAAAGATGTATCGAGGCACAGGGATGGGTATGTTTAATCTGGCAGACAGTGGTTCATTAAAATTGTGGGGTCTGTGTACGTGCCTGACCACAAAGTATGGAAACAAAATATTTAAAAAATTTAAAAAACAAACGTTTACAAGTGTTTTTGATATATATGTACATAAGAATAATTTGATAAGTATGTTTAAACTTAAATAGGGATGGTATAATAAAATTGTGGGGTTTGCGTTCGCGCCTGGCCTCCATAGAATGGAAATAGGCTCAAACTTTAATAAAGACTTTTCATATCTATCTGCGTAAGTATACTTTGATAATTATGTTTCAGTTTGAAGAAATATGGTATAATAAAATTATGGGGTGTTCGTTCGCGCATGACCTCCATAGAATGGAAATATGTCACAAAGTTTAACAAGGTTTTTTAATATAGATCCACAGAATATTGTGATAAGTGATTCAGTGTGAACAGGTATGGTATAATAAATTATGCGGTTTATCTATTTTATTTTTCTTTCATAATATTTTACTTTTGTTTTGATACCCCCAAATTCGAAGCTATCTCTTTTACAACCCTTCCTTTTCATAACCTATCATACTTTCATAAATTAAAGTCCATTGTCTGTAGGTTGTTTTTGAACCCAATCAACGACGGGTACTTTTGCTAGTATATATATATATATATATATATATATATATATATATATATATATATATATATATATATATATATATACAGGGTGACCCCCCCCCAAAAAAAAAAACTGGCCCAACTCAAATTATGCCCCGTTTCTTAGTGTTTTGTCCGATGGAATGAAACTTTGGTCATAACTAGTTTATTATATTCAAAACATCACATCAAAACACTAGGGTCTTTAGCCTTTTTTTCTCCGTTCTACAGCATATGTTCTAGATGGCCTCCATTTAGCTTTTGTTTTATTGTGTCACCCTATATATATATATATATATATATATATATATATATATATATATATATATATATATATATACACACATATATATATATACACACACATATATATATATACACACACACATATATATATATACACACACACACATATATATATATATATATATATATATATATATATATATGAAAATAAAAGAAGGTATGCTATTATAACATAAAAAAAAGGGAAAGAAAACCTGCAGCCTAAAAAGAAAATTATCAACGTTTCGTCACCATATTCGGTAGAAATTTGGTATGCTTAGATTATTTAATGGGAGCGGTTTCAATAACAATTTGTTTATGTTGGATTTGAAGACGACGATATTGTAGTCAGCTGAGAGGCAACCTAGCGGAAATGAATTTCACGGGCGGCCAGTTCTAGCAAAGAAGCTTTGTTCATGGAATCCACGTTTACGTGTAGGCATCGATAGAGAGTGCGTGAAATTATTGATAGTGATTTTGGCTAGACGAGTGTTTTTTGTGAAAGATTGGCGAAGAGGGGCCATAGATTGGAGTTCACTCGAAAAGTTACCATGAAAATAGTGAGAGAACAAAGGCAGGCTTCTAATGTCCCTTCTGTGGAAAAGAGGTAGCAGAGAAGAGAAAAATAAATCGCCTACTAGATTACTAGGACGTACAGGTGAGAAATGCATCGGCAGTAAGGTATCGCCTGGAGCGGTAGAATGATCCAATCATTTTTCTAGCGACATTGGCAACGGATTTGAATTATGTGCTCTATTTCAGATCCATAGATGAAAATCAGATCATTAAGCTTGTCTAAACATGGAGTTTCCTCAAGACAACAGGCATTCATTTCAATAGGTGCAGGTTAAACCGTTAATGAAGAAAAAAGAGAAGCTTGATTTTAGATGCATTAAAATAAACCAGGCACCTTTTCCCCATTGCACTATGAGCCTAAGATTAGACGAGAGAGAATCAAAGAGATTTTGGATATGTTCGGCTTTTGAAGTGTTGCCATAGATGGTAGTCCCGTCTGCGTAAATGTCTACGGATGATCTAAGAATGTGATTTGGTAGATCATTGATGATCAAGAAGAGAATTGGGTCCAGGATGGAACCCTGAGGGACACCATCATTAATACTCTGAGTTTCTAATTTCTCCCCATCAACAACTACTCATATAAAACTATCAGAAAAGTAGTATTTAATAATTTAGAAGAAATTTCCAGCTATTCCGTATATATATATATATATATATATATATATATATATATATATATATATATATATATATTATGTATGTTTTCCTTCTCTTATTTATCCTATGTACCAACTTTTTGTTTGAAATTTTCCAACTAAAGGAAAAGACAGAAAAGAGACAGGAAAAGATTTTTAAAAAAAACTTGGAATAAATAAAAGTAATTCGTGGTTAGAGTAGTGCTCATCAGAATTATATATATAATTTGAACATCCACTTCGTTCAAATTAGAGGATGCTGTTCAAGTTTCGTGATAAAAAAATGTGCCGCAGTTAACTTTAATTTTCTAAGAATTAATAAATAGTAAATGAACTTCATTGCTATATGATATTTCAGGCATATATTAAGTTGAGTTTACGATATATTGCAAGTAAGAATTGTTAAATATTATTACCAGGAACAAAAACATTGAAAATAAATTAAATCTACTCTTACTTGTTAGGTATTTATTACCTAAGTTATCATCTACAGAAATCATACACTTATGTAAAATACAATTTTTTTTAGTTATTCATTGAATGAGTCTTATTGCAGTTTCTATTTCCATCGATTGAGTTCTCAGGCACTGCCATTTTATTCCGTAAGCGATCACGAAAATCTACAATTTCTTGGTTCTGTAACTTCTTTATGATTATATCTCTTCGATGTGACATTGCTTGCAAAACATAGTTGTCACTAAAGTAAGAACTTTTTTCAAGAAATTTTATAACCGTCTCCATAGACTTTTCTGCATCATCCCATGATATTGCTTCATCAGCGTGTTCTTTGTTATTTACATTACTGCCTTCAGGATATTTATCAGTAGTTTCCTCATTTTGTTGCACCCATATTTCAACATCATTTGCATTAAGTGATTTAAGAACAGCGTGGTTGGTCGGTAACCGTTTGGTTTCAAGAATTTTTTCTAGACCAGATGTATTCTTTGATTCTTTTAGTTCAGAAGCCTTTGGCGCTGGGCATAATTTACCCCATGCTTTTATTAATGTGCTTGCGAGAGAAAATATGGCATCTTTGATAGTAAAATGGCGCTGAAAATCGCTTATACTCAAGGTACTATTTATCATATTCATCATGAAATCATTTCTGTAGAAACATTTTAAGTTCCAAATAATTCCTTGATCCATAGGTTGAATGGGAGATGTTACATTAGGTAGCAAATAGCACACAAAAATATTCCCGCAAGATGACGGTAGTTCTGACACAGGAGGATGTGTCTAGAATTGTCCAACAGAAGCACGCACTTTGAATCAGATTTACCTAATTCAAGAAAACGCCTCTGGACAACTGGCACAAATTCTTGCAAAAACCATTTTTAAACAACTGTTGATTCATCCATCCATTTCGTGAAGAATAATAGGATACTGGCAAAGGCGAAACTCCTTTCAATGCTCAGTCACACTTTGACTTGCCGATAACAAGAAGCTTAAGTTTATGAGTTCCAGAAGCATTAGCGCATACCATCACTGTTAGTCTTTCTTTATTTAATTTGAATCCTTTTATTTTCTGCTCTTCGGATCTGGCTTATGTTTTTGTAGGTAAGCACTTCCAATTTACGCCACTTTCATCAGCGTTGTAAACATCCTCTGGTGTTAAACCATAATCGGCAATTATCGTCTTCAATTTGTCATAGTAATTTGATGCTGCGTGTGTATCAGCAGACCGTTGTTCGCCTGATATTGTTAATTGTCTTATGTCTACTCTTAAAGCTCCTAAGCCAGCCTTCACTGAATTTCATATCTTCTGCAATATTCAACTCTTCCTTAAGAGATTTTGCTTTAGCAATTAACATTGGCCCAGATATTGCTACACCTTCATTCCGTTTTGCTACAAACCACTCATGCAATATTCGATCGAATTCAACTTGCTTTGATCTGCAAAGAGTCCTTCTTTTGACATGTTCTTTTATTTGAAGAGAAATATTTCAATATTTTCTCCTTTTTCTTTTTGATGGAAAACAGTGTACTTCTTCCAATCTTATAATCTCTCAATATAATGCTATTTTCAACTCCAGCATCTAATTTTTCTATAATTTGACATTTTTCGAGTAAAGTCAGTGTCACTTGCTTTC
The DNA here is from genome assembly GCF_053919585.1 of Euprymna scolopes. Lineage (NCBI taxonomy): Eukaryota > Metazoa > Mollusca > Cephalopoda > Sepiida > Sepiolidae > Euprymna > Euprymna scolopes. The sequence goes on from NC_136482.1 coordinate 178,966,422, forward strand.
TTTTAGAGTTGCAAGCCATTATGATGGGTTGTTTTACACTATTTTAAATATAGCAGCCTGAAAAAAATTTACAGTTAGTGTAAATTAATTATCAATAGCTAATCTACATTAATTACATAGTACCAATATTAACATTTCTGCGCAATATCTTACTAAACCATGTAAACAGTTATATATATATGTGCAGTTATATATATATATATATATATATATATATATATATATATATATATATATATATATATATATATATATATATATGCAGTTCAATAAGTTTTGGTATTCTTTAAATTTTAGGATCTCTAATTTCTCATTCAGACATAATCTATATGGGTCGTTGAGTTTTCTAAATGTGTTGGTTTGCCATACTATTTTATCGTCTATTATCGGGATCGTCCACTTTCTTTAAGTTTCCAATAGTGGTTCGCTAATGCTATTTTTATTCGGCGTTTTTCGTATTTGAATGTACTTCTGTGATCATAATATCTTCTTTGAAAATCCAGGAATAAAATAGCAAACGTATGTACACACAAAATAAACTTTAAGATAACGGATAAATTGATGGACTACTACTACTACTACTAATAATAATAATAATAATAATAATAATAATAATAACAATAACAATAATAAAAATGATAATCATAATTATAATAATAATTAAGTAATAGACATATAAACAAATCCTCTAGTATAACATAAAATGTAAGCATCAAAATAAAAAATAGGTCATTCACAAAGAAATAAAAAGACATCTTCGCTAAAAGAACAAAAGATATGTGCACGCGCAATCGTTGGCTACAGTAAATTGGTGTGTGAATAACTACGAATCTGATTAGCTGACTAGCAAACGCAGTACCATGGTGATATAGAAAAACATGAAGCAACATAAATTCCATGCAATAACTTGACAAATCCTCACGCAGAAAAAAACCTATGTAGCTTAACTACCATATATATTTTCACAAGTGACTACCTAGCTCTACTTACGTATCGAGCACTATCGAAGTAAATACTGAAAAATTTATATGAAATTTTATGTTGATAAGTAAGTTTAAAATGAAAAAGTCAAGTATCATGGTGCAATCATGCTTTAAGCCAGAAATTCATTTATAAAGCGCACCTGTAATATCACAAATCCTACAGTTCGTTTTATATGTCGGCCCTTTCCGCTTGTGTAGTAATAAAACTTCTGGACTGCACTTAAAACATTAGACTGTGTAAGATGTTAACTTTGGTCAAAATAGATGTTCTTTCTTTCATCGGATTATTGTGATTATTGATTATCGATATTTATCCTAGACATTCCGATAATAAAAATCTATCTAAAAAATTGAGAAGTACATAAAATACCTCCATGTGAAATTTCAAAAGAATTGGCGCAGGCGTTTCTGAATCCATAGGGAACGTACACTACGCATACAAAGACACACAAAGTTACTTTTATATAATAATAATAATAATAATAATAATAATAATAATAATAATAATAATAATAATAATAAATAGCGGGACCTGTGGAAATTCCACAGAGGGCTCATTCATATGTAATATATTGACATTCTGTAGATATTCTGCGCAAATATAGACGCTCTGATATTATGGTAGCTCTTTTGTTGGAACAGCAAAAATATTTATTTAAGCAAGCAGGAACGCCTGGCATAGCCCGGTTGTAAAGTACGCGTACATATGATATTTTAAATCTTGCACATTTCGTATAGATTATTATAGTAATATTATATTTTGGTATATATTATTATAGTAATATTATATTTTGGTATATATTATTATAGTAATATTATATTTTCGTATATATTATTATAGAGTAAATGTTAATTTATTTTTACTGTGGACTATTATTCTCATCTTTCTTCGTTATTGTTCCTCTGGCCTTCGTCAAGTGGTAACTGCGACAGGATAGGAACTCCGAATCTCCTAACGGCATTCTCAGCAATTACTGCCATCCATAGTTGTCGTCGTCTCACCACGTTTTTGGCCAAGTAAACCTCTGGCCGGTTTTTTGATAGGATTGAAATAGCTATCTTCAGACAATTATCACCTGGAACCATAGAGATTCAACGTCTCTATCCACTGCGTCAGGGGCCCCGAAGGGCGAACAAGGTTGGATTGTTTCGATCTTATGAATCCACGTTTAGATACTATCTGATCTTCCATGGTCGGGTCCGTAGCGAATGGTATATATATTATTTAATAAGCCTTAGGATTGTCTGATCGAACAGTCAGAAGAATTCTAAACAGTAATATGCAGTTCCATCCATACAATTAAATCCAATTATATATTATTATAGAGTTAATGTTCTATCGATTTTAATCTATCTATCTATATATCTATAAAAACAGAGATGTGTGTGCCACAGACGATTTCTGATTGGTTAATCCAATAATCACATCTCCTAAAAAACTATGGTTCGTAGGCTCTTACCTTTACCATAAAATATTATGGCTTGATTTATTGTCCATCTTGGAAGGGTTTAATTTTTTCCTAACTTGCGATTTACAAATTAAAAAAATCCGAAACTTACAATCTAACAATCGAACCTCCGACATCACGGCCGCCATTATGAAACTAAACCAAAAAAAAAAAAAAAAAAAGCGCCTTCACTCGTGGTCTTTACATTTCGGGTTTGGGTACTTGTGCAGTTTTCCATTGACATTAAAAAATGGAAATATTTAAAAAAAATATATATATATTGTACGTACTCGTCATGGGATAAAGTTTTCCTACAGAAAAAATCACGTAATTTCATCAAGTAGTTATTTTTTTATAGCGAAAAAAGAAAAAAATCAACGCTACAAGCGAGTCATTATTAATTAAACAGAAAGTTCAAGTAGGGGGATTTCCCCATTTTGATTTTTATAGCGAGGCCAAATTTCGCGAATTTGGCCTTTTTTTAAAGCAGTTTGGCCTTCAAATTTCTGTTTGGCCTTTTTCTTCACCGATGAAATAAAAAAAGCAAATAAAAACAACGCAATAAAACTTTTAAAAATACGGCACACTTTTGTTGTTCTTGTTTGTTTGTTTTTTTGGTAATTTTCCTTATTTTTTTATTTTTTCAAGATAATACTATTAAATGGACACTATTATGCCAAATTAGCCCCCCCCCCCCCGAAAAAAAATGCACAAAAATTCGAGATTTAAGGTTTTGACGAGATAATTTAGCGAATTGTCCGGACTATTGCGAGAGAACCATCCATTAGTTTTTCCTGAAATTTTGCCACAAATTGTATTTCAATAAATAGATGTGCATAGTAACAACATTTTTTAGCCGAAAATTTCCGTTGCGTCCCCAGATTTCATCGGTGAAGAAAAAGGCCAAACATAAATTTTGAAGGCCAAACTGCTTTAAAAAAAGGCCAAATTCGCGAAATTTGGCCTCGCTATCAAACGATTTGACCTTTGAGAACTCTACCAAACTCCTCCTACAATTTTGGGTCTAAACACGTGATATTTTAGATATAGATTCCTTGGACATGGATCTAACTTATTACCTTTACTTGATCCCTAAACAATAAATGTTAAGAAGTCATAATAGGGGTCAAAGTTTAAAAAATTGACCGTTTTTTTTTCTCAGCATTAACCTCAAAACACCTGGGCAACGCCGGGCACCGATTGCTAGTATATTATAAAATTGCGATATGACTTGGGTGCATCATCTTGAATCGAAACCGAAACCAAATCTTATGCAAAATATATATATATATATATATATATATATATATATATATATATATATATATATATATATATATATATATATATATATATATATATATATATACAGGGTGTCCACAAAGTCTGGCTGTATAATCTACACGGTTCCCACAAAGTCTGGCTGCATAATCTACAGGGTGTCCATAAAGTCTGGCTTCATAATGTAGCCAGACTTTGTGGACACCCTATATATATATATATATATATATATATATATATATATATATATATATATATACACATATATATATATACACACACATATATATACGCATATATATACATAAATATATATACATATATATACATAAATATATATACATATATATACATACATCTATACATATATACATACATATATATATATGCCACTCTTTTTCTCTCTCTCTCTCTCTCTCTCTCTCTCTATATATATATATATATATATATATATATATATATATATATATATATATATATGCTGTCTGCTGATGAGTACATTTTATCCTGGCTTTCTAGTAGAAATAGTCATAGTTTTCACTTAGTGTAAGTCATTATTCTTCTTAATGAGAATAGAATGCGCAGTTACCGATAATGTAAACAAAGACAAGTTTTGTGATGAAAGGATGAGGAATCGGTACGATTTATGATTACTGTAAAAGCCGTCGAGTTTGAATCCATTAGCTGGAAACACTCACTTTGTTTATTTAGACCGATGAACTATTATACGACGAAACAGCCCTTTGTAGATGAAAATGCATTTAGTACATTCACGCATGCGTAGTATCTGAAAATTGGTTCTTGCTGTACATTACCATCAATAACACTAAACGATTCCAATGTGATTCAAGTGTTTGACTTCCCACAACGTTCGCCTATTCTTTTTTTTTTCTTTTTTGATAAAATACATGCAATAAATTTTGATTTTTTTTTTATCTCTCTTTCTTTATGTTAAAAATTAATGCGTTGGGCGAAACTGAAATTTCTCATTTGGGGGATGCTAAGAATGGCCCATAAGATAAGCTTCAAACCAAGAATGCTGGACTAAATTTCCATCTACAACATTCCGAAACCACAATAGCTACCATCCAACACACACACACACACACACACACACACACACACACACACACACACACACACACACACACACACACACACACATGTACACACACACACTCACGTGCACACACACAAGCACACACGCACACGTGCACACACACACAAGCGCACACGCACACGCACACGCACACACACATGCACAAGCACACACACACACACGCACACACACATGCATCTCTATTCTCTATTATATATAAAAAACTTTGTGTGTGAGTTCATTCCCTATGGACTCGAAAACGGCTTGTCCGATTTTTATCGAATTTCACACAAAGGTATTTTCTGTACCTGTCAGTGTTCTTAGATAGGTTAATCTTCGCTAAGTATCGATAATAGAAATTAAATAGATAAAAGAAGAAATAGGCGATTTGGGCCAAAATGAACAGCACAGTCTAATATCACGTGTATTTCAGAAGTTTTATTACCACAAAAACCGAAAAGTCCGACATACAAAATCAACAGTAGGTTCTTTGATATGTCAGGGGCGCATTCAGTATGAATGTTTCTGTTTAAACCATAATTGCACAATGATACCTAATTTTTCATTGTAAACTTAAATTCCAGCCATTATCACCGCACAACAATAAGGCTAGGTATATAAAAGCAACAGTAGGTTCTTTGATATGACAGGGGCACGTTCGAAATGAATGTTTTTGCTTAGAGCATTATATTTGAATTTTGAATTTTAAACTTTAATTCAAGTCATTATATATAAATAATAATTTTATAAAATCAACAGTAGGTTCTCTACAGTGCAATTATAGACTAAACTGTATTGTGGATTAAGTAACTGTGGGCAGGCATATGAACCTTCCCCCCACCCACCCCGGTGCAGCGCGCTGAGTCTCCAATTAAAGTAGGCAATCAATCGATTTAATTGAAAAATTGGCAATTTCACCGATTTTGATGACAATAAATATACGGGAGTGTGAAATATTCGTTGATAATCGCTCAGTCGCAGACAATGTCGGGTTTCCCTGCTAGTACCCTAATACCTGAGACGTGTGTCTGTCCATCACACGCTTTCTTTTATGTCCGCTAATCAACGTTTTCGTTATTGGTTTTTGAAAACATTTGCTTGGAATTGTGTCCGATATATTAAGATTCTCATACAGGTGCTGTCAAATCAAAACAGTTCATTCTACGCCTTTTAAATGCAAACGTCATGATACTGTTACCCTTTGCAGGTTTTTTGGGTTTTTGTTTTTACAAAAGAAGTCATCAAGGCCCGGAGGCCACTCGAGAATAAAGTTTAGTACAGCAGTCAATGGAACAATATCATAGTAATCGTTAGTAGTGGAAATTTGGTAAATTGGATTACTTAAAGGAATGGCTCATCAAGAATTTGTTTACGTTGGACTTGAAGACGATCATATTGTAGTCAGCTAGAAAGCATGGAAATGGAAGAGAGTTCCACAGGTGTGCAGTTCTAAGAAAGCGGTGTTCATGGAATCTATGCTTGGGTTTAGGCACAGATAAAGAGTGCGGAAAATTATTGATAGTGGTTTTAGTTAGACGAGTGTTTATCGAAGTTTCAGCTTTTCTCTAACAGACTCAAATCACCGCTAAATGACCATGTTGACTTAACCAAATGCCTGCTACTGATCACATCCAGCCGATACCACTGATTAGAACACCATAACAATAGATATTCTAAAACCATATTACGCAGGATATTTGGATAAATATATTTCATTTTGATCAAAACTTTACATCGTACTGGAAAATCTATGAATACGATTTTTTGTTTTATTTCATTTTACAACTTTATAATTCTTGAAATTTATAAAAATAACTACCGGGGGTACCCGGCGTTTTCCGGATGCCGAGAGGTGGCGTAGTAAAGATATTAGGCAACCTCCAGAAAAAAAATTAGACGCAGCCCGGATGGAGGGAGGTTTAAAAAATTTAAAAAAAAAAAAACGAAATAAGTACGTGAAAACCAGTTTAAACGAACTTGAGTATTATTCATTTTTTTTTTCAAAGGAAAAAATTACATTACTTAAGCCTCGAAGAAAAGAAAATTTTAAAATAATAATGATAATGTCGTTCATCAAATTCCGTTTGTGTTTGTTTACGATATCACGTCAGCTGACATTTGGGATTGACAATCTTAAAATAATCTTTTTCCTCTTATAGATAAAAAAGAAGAATTTTTACAGGAAAATATTTTACACCGGGCAATGGTTACAAAAAAAAAAAAAAAAAAACGGTGCGAGAATAACAGAGAATCTGTTTGATTGATTAGAAAAATTAATTCAACGTGTATATATAAAAACACACGGTAACATGCATTAACCTTACGAGTTCTTACGAGAATAAAACGCTGGAAATTCGGCGCAGATTAATTGCCATAAATATGTTCATTACTTAATATGTGTGTGTATGTGTGTGTATGTGTGTATGTGTGTGTGTGTTGATTTTTTATTAAGCCCATTGATTACGATAGAAAAGACACCTTCTATTCTTTCATTTTGAAGAACTTGTAGTGTTGTATCAATGTTATAATAATTATACGTGTTGGTGATATCCTATGGTCATTTGCATCGGAACGGTAACACTATCCTTTTCAAACCAAGCCCAGGTTCTTTTCATGCAATAGCCTTAACACTATAACTAAGAGCATTGTTAATAATACTACTTCTACTGCTACTGCTGCTATTACTACTACTAGTACTAGTACTAGTACTACTACTACTACTACTACTACTCCTACTCCGACGCCTTCAACTTCACGAGTGCCGCCTTCGCACTTGATTTGCAAAGCGTAATCAGTCCCTGGATAATGGCTTCAAATGCACCTCCACTATCGGTACTTGGCGAAGAGCTCCTCGCCAGGGCCGACCACTGGCTACCCAGAGGATTTGATTGATTAAAGAATATTCTAGATTCAATAGAATTGATAAAAGCAAGACAAGAAACAAAATAGGCTTGCCAATAAAGAGGCAAAAATAAAACTATAAAATAATGAAATGGCGTAAAGGAGAGGGCGGGAAAGAAAGGAAGAAGCGAATCATATAACGCGAGAATGAGAGAGGGGGGAAGAGAGGGCAGAGAGAGGGAGAATTCCCGGGAGTTGCCGTGGAGAGAATGTGCTCGGACCTCATTTCCAGCACGCCTTGGTGTCCCTCGGTGGCAACTCTGCTCATCGCCGCTCGTTGGTAAATATAACGGCTCTACGTGGAGCACACTCACGTGCGTAGTGCAACGTCCTCGGGAGAACAGATTCGCCTCTGAAAGCATAAACAGGATTAGCCAAAATAACGTCATCCCTGTAAGCTGTGGAATGATTCATTTGAGAATAACAAAAAGTAACAGATAAAAGATATTTTAAACAACAGCAAAATGGAGGGGAGTAGATATAAAAAAGATATAAACATTATATATATATATATATATATATATATATATATATATCAGAGAAAGGGGGAAAGCAATAGTCAGTTTATGTTTACGAGCCTGTATCTATACAAGGGAATGAAGTGAGAAACATAAGAGCACACACACACACATACATACACACACACACACACACACACACACACACACATATATATATATATATATATATATATATATATATATATATAGTGGTTGTAGTTTCCTAGATGTAAATCCCATGAAACTCCGGTGTTCATTCAAAAGTGCTCAGTGATCAGTGACCAACAGCGTAATTATATTTATTCATACAAACATTACTGGCTATATATGTGCGTACATATTTTTGCTGCAACTCCGTTAGAGAAGCAGGGTCCTAAGACGAGATCTTTTCACTATGAAACCATATATATATATATATATATATATATATATATATATATATATATATATATATATATATATATATATATATTATTTGTTTTTGTTTCTGCGATACGTTTTGAATGAATTCAATTATTTACGAAAGTGCATTTTTACTTAAAGGCGAGTTGGGAATAAATTTCCCTTTAACCAATCTGGTACCCCCACATGGGAAGTGGTATATGTATATTATTTTTAAGATAAATTCCGATATATCCTAACAGTCGGCGAGATGGACCAGTGGGTTAAGAGGTCGGGCTCATTACCAGACGGACCTGGTTTCGAAGTTCGCTAGATTCAGCCACTCTGATGGGTAGTAGACGACAAAACACGTGTCAGTGGATAATTTTATTTTAAAAATAATATATATATATATACATATATATATATATATATATATATATATATATATATATATATATATCGTTATATGAACGGGAAATGAAAATCATAATAAAGATAAAAAAGGAAAAACAAAAAAGAGAGCACAGAGTGATAAACAAGATATGGCAGGGATCCTTAAAACCCGAGAGGCAACATCGTTTCACTAAATTTCTTTCTCCGTTCTATTATTTCCTTTTTATTATAAATTAATATCTATGCGTGTGATGTTGATGTTCATATATATATATATATATATATATATATATATATATATATATATATATATAATCGGTGAAATCGACCATTTTTCAATCAAATCAATTGATTGTATGCTCTAGTTCGTATTACAGTGATTTTTTTTCTGTTTTTGCAAACTTGGCAATTTTGCCCATTTCTCTATGATTATCTGTCTAGTTTACCATATTCGCTTATTATGTGTGTCATCGGTTCGTCGTTTTGTCTACAGGGTCTATATTTATTCCTTTCTTTATTTTTGTCTATTTTTGCTTTAATATAGTTCGTTCAGACCGTATCGTTCTCCAGTAGCGATTCCATTACTCTCCTCAGCTGTCGAATTCGTCGATATATCCACGCGTTTTTGTACACCTCTTCTGTAATCAGTCTTATAAGTCGTCCATTTATCTGTTTCTATTCCAATTTTTCTTCCCTCAACCTTTCGAAGTAAAAGCTCTATTATAGCTAACAATTGCCAATAAATCATTTATAAATAGGTAACATTAGCGTAAATTTCAAGATTTTGTTTGTGTTTTTACAGTCAAATGTCGATATAGTTTAACACTCTTTCGCTTATAACCCACCAACCGTAATTATCATATTAAATCTGGAGCTTTTTATTACGTGCTCATCAGAAAACCAAAATTTGCTTTTAAAAACCATCATTGTAATATATATATATATATATATATATATATATATATATATATATATATATATATATATATTACAATGATGGTTTTTAAAAGCAAATTTTAAAGATTAAGCTACACTGAAAATTTTAAAGATTAAGCTACACTGAATATTCTGCGTTTCATCCACTAGTGGATGAAACGCAGAATATTCAGTGTAGCTTAATCGCCATATATATTTTATAAATTCTTTTAATTTGTTTTTACATAAGCAGTAATGTGTTGCGTATTGCTACACAGTTATGAATATGTTTCGGTTTTCTAGAATTTAGTAACCAGAGGCCTCCTCAAGCAACAACGCTAATATCCGAAAGCGAAATTCTTTACTTTCGCTTTTGACACATTAATGCTTATGTAACAACAAATTGAAAGTGTAACTTGCTCTACTTCTGTATTGAACACTCTTGAATTAACTTCGTGATGTTTCACTGGTTACCTTACCTCTGGAAAATAGCAACCTGAAATTATATATATATATATATATATATATATATATACCTCCTTATTGCAAACCATCTCTCTTACACCAAGTAACTTGACACCTCATACCTCAGGCTTCTCTCGTTTTCTTCCCACTACCTACCCCTCCTTTTCTAACCTTCTTTCTTTACTCCGTTTAATTCGATTATTCGTACACGCATCAATAGCATGATTGTAAAACACCCTCCCCCTGCTTTGATTTTTTATTAACTCTTTCTTCTGTTAACTTTTACTTTTCACTTTCCGTTTATTTTGTCAATTGAGCTGCTTAGAATCTCGTTCTCTACTTTTTTTAAAACTAATTTCTATTTGAACCCCGTATTTTTTTTAAACAGTTCATATACATCTCTGCTGAAGAACTATTAATTCCAAGGATTGGATTTTACTCTCACATTTCACTCCAGGATTTTTCTGCGCGGACTTTTCATTCCTTCTCTAACTTTGGATATTCTTTAAAGGGATCCCAAAGGATATCGTACGGAACTCTTTTTGGATTCAATAATTGTTCCATCTATTGTGGACGTTTGGATATCACTGAATATTTACAACCATATATTTGAATTTTGCTCAGTATTTCCTTTCATTTTATCTATAAACTTATAATGTTCTTTCAATTTTCTTTCCCGAATGTTTTCAAAATGTAGCAAACTAGCAACAATAGATACTTATCTATATTTACCTTTTGCTAACCTTTTTCCTTTGAGAAGAATAAGCATTCTTTGAAACTCCATGCAATAAGGAACCTTTCATTATCATTTTCGTATTCTTTGTCTCAATATATATATATATATATATATATATATATATATATATATAAATCAACTAATTTTCCCCTATGATTTTGACCTTAATAGGATTCAAAATCAAGACATTTCATGCAAATGCAGCACAATATCTGCGTGTTATAGGCATATTACCTCTCCACTTCATCGATAATCGTAGATTCCTATATTTTTTCTGCTGAGAGTTCACTGTCAAAATCAGTTAAAATCAATGGAAATAGTAAAATGTTTTCTCTCTAATTAATTCCTCCTTCCTCCCCCACCACTTACACCGTTGCGGGATTGATCACAAGGGACAGTTACGAAGGAACGCCGGTTTCGGTTTTCTGTACTTCGTAGTTGCTTAAAAACCTGGAATGGAATTTTACCGTGCCTTTCCATTCTATGCTTCCTATTGGGTGAAACGCACCACGGAATTAACCGATAGCGACATTCCCACAAACATTAATTCTTATCCCACGCTTACTTTTACGTTGCTTAATTACCATTTTTACCCCAACATTTTTACACTAAAAAAAATGATTCTTTCCGTTTCATTTTTTATAAAATAAACATATGAATCATCATTTCCGTTTTATTTCGTTTTGTAGTTTCTTAAAAAACTGGAATACAATTTTAACGTCCCTTTTCGTTCTATGCTTTCTACTGGGTGAAACGCACCATGAACTTAACCGAATCGAAGGGTTATTTATGCCATTTTTTTTTGTTTTTCCGAACACGTTCATCATTTTCCCCCTTATTTTTGCTTTTTGTTTTTCCGATTCCTCTTTTAAAGAAGTTTTACGTTTGTTCGCTGTTTTTTTTTTTTTTGTTTTTTTTTTTTTTTGGTTTTTCCGATTTTTTAAAAGAAGTTTAACATCGTTTTTTTTAATATTTAAACAGGGTTATTACTTCGCTTATTCTTTACTTTACCACCCTCGTCTCTCTTACACACACACACACACACACCTCCAAACATCCGTGCAACGCCGGGTACCCCCGCTAGTTTGAAATAAAATATTGTAAATTTAATTCTACGATATCTGGAATAGCATTCAGATGAAAAATCCTGATAGATATTACTTGATGTAAAACTTTCAAGGTGATCCTAGCCAAAAAGGAAAAGCTCAATATTTAAGAATAGAGCAATATATAAGTTTAGTGGTTATATTTAAATTCTGAAAAACAACATATAGAGACACATATTCGATTTAAGAATTTATTGTTTGACAAAATGAATATATAGAAGGGGTTATTTTAATTTCCTTAATCCATTGGTTTTCAACAATGGCTCATATCATCAGAGGAAATGAAATGCAGTTAGCAAAATGTTCAGCTGCGAATGGACGCTATTCAATAATTATACTGAAAAGCAAAATAGCGTCCATTCACAGCTGAACATTTTTCTAGCTGCATTTCATTTCCTTTGATGATATGTGCCATTGTTGAAAATCCATGGATTATGGAAAATAAAATAACCCCTTCTATATATTCCTTTTGTCAAACAATAAATTCTTAAATCGAATATATGTCTCTATATGTTGTTTTTTCAGAATTTAAAATTTAACCACGAAACTTATATATATATATATATATATATATATATATATATATATATATATATATATATATATATTATATATATTAATTGATATATAACTAGCATGAATATTTCTTCAACATTACTCATTACGAATGTAGAGCTTTTGTATAAATAAAATTATATTAACATTGGGAGGAATCTACGCGAATATGCCAATGTTTCTACGATCTTCATGTATCATCAGAACCCCAAATGGACTTTGTAGTCGAAAAGTAAAGCAGACCCCTCCCAAAATTCTAAGAAAGAGGCAATGGAGAACGATCACTCTCCATCGCCTTTGTTAATTAAACGCCATCATCCTTCCACGGTAAACTGGGTCAATGGTGTTCAACTAAGGAACGCTTGATCTATTTGTGCGCTTCACTTTTTTTATTTTTAGTAATCAAGATTCCATATATAGTTATGTATGTATGCGTGTGTATGCGGCTGTATTTATGTGTGTGTTTATGTATATTGTATGTAATCATGTATACGGTATAATCACGTTGACACACCGGTTCTCATCAAATCACTGAAATTAAGTAACATTGATGCTGGCTAGTACCAGATCGGTGACCATTTGGGAATTCTAGGCGCTGTATGTGCTCTCCGCTTATCTCGGCATTGTTTCCAGTCATCCTGAGCCTCCATCTGCCACTGATACTTACTAACGTCGACTCAGGAGAGGTGTTGTTGGAGATTGCGCAACTCTTGCCACAAAAATTTCACGTGCAGGCATCCTTGCAGTGGGTATCCATACTCTGTCAATACCGGATGAAGCTACCATATACATATATACATGCGTGCGTGTTATATTCAACCGCCATCTTTTCGCAACTGTCATTGGACAATCTTATGTTTAAACTTTTTAATTAGGCTATAACTGACCACTTTAATAATTTCTTAACTTTTAAAATAAGCGTTAGGTAAAATATTACATTTTCCCATGATATACTCGGATTAACAATACGCCATTGATGGTTTTAAAGGCGTCGAATAATTAAAATGCTCCCAACATGTTGTGTTCATATTGAACAATAAGCGACGGATGAGGCAACGTTTCAAACATCGTGCTGTGCCAACACAAATTGATTACTTTGTGTTTTATGATTGTTACGTCGTTCATAATGTTATAGTAGCGACATTTCATACACTTGAAGTGTTTTATCATAACTCCCTTTTGAGACCGTGTATTTTCGATAATGATACGTGTCGGATGAATCCGTATTTATGATTTTTATGTCCAATTAATATAGATTATAGTTCTTTTAATTCATGTTTTTAAACAAACACATTTATCTATATTGTGTTTCATTTTGTACATCTGTCTGTCTCTCTGTCTGTCCGTTTCACACTTTATCGGAAATTACTTGGTCAGTCTGGTTGAAATTTTGCATGGACTTGTGTTATGATAAGGTGCAGTGAACTAATTAATATAGGTTGATGCAAAAACAATATCGTTTTCTCACATACGACTATATATATGATTTCTGAATTAATTCATTGGTATACAGGGTGTCCGTAAAGTTACTATACAGTCTTACAAGTTACTATACAGACACCCTGTAATATATTAACAGTACAGTAAGATATTGTATTAAAATATTTATTTGTAACAAAAGAAATAAAAAGAAATAACACCTTTATGTTTATAAAAAGCTCAGAAAATACACGTGTTACATCCGAAAAGACTGTAACAATCAAGGAAAACAATTTCTATGGCAAATATTCAAATTGGAGGCCTTCAGCTCCAATACATTCTCGACAACGTGACACCACACTCTGACAAACTTTGGTGCACAAGTCGCGATCAAGGTTGGCAAATGAATCAATAACAAGTTGTCGAAGATCTTCAACACTTCTTGGCTTTCTCGAATACACAGAGTCTTTGATGACTCCCCAGACAAAGAAGTCCATTGGCGTTATATCTGGAGATCGTGGAGGAAATTCAATGGGCCCTCGCCTGCCGATCCACTTATCAGGAAATGTCTCATCCAGTAAATTTCGGACAGCTGTAGCATAATGGGGTGGGGTTCCATCCTGTTGGAAGTACAAGTTATTGAAATCTGGTCGTTGTCTCAATGCCGGTACGATGAAATTTCTCAGTTTGTCCAGGTACCTTTCTCCTGTAACAGTTCCGTCGAAGAACCGTGAACCCACAATTCCATCAGATGATATTCCTGCCCAGACAGTTATTCCAGGCTGGTTCAATTGGGACGTGATCGTAAAATAAGGATTTGTGTCACTCCAATAAACACAGTTGTGACGATTTACGTGTCCCGAAAGTTTGAATGTGGCTTCATCAGTCCACATAATCTCGTCCAAGAAAGTGGGATTATCCTCACACATCCTGACGATCTGTTCGCAAAACTGAGACCTGCGATCAGGATCATCCTCAAAAAGTCCGTGAATTAGGCGCGGAATGTATGGTCTCATGTGGAGTTTCGTGAGTATTTTATGTAGAGAGGTTCGTTTGATACCAATTTCTGCACTAGCACGGCGAAGTGATTTCTTTGGGCTTCTGCCATATGCCTCAGCAACTGTAGCTAAATTTTGTTCAGTGCACACACTTGGCCGACCAGAACGCGGAGCATCGGCAACTGAGCCAGTATCATCAAATTTGTCTCGAAGTTTATAAATAGCCAAACGTGTTGGAGGATCTGTATTAAAATAATGATTCCAATCACGAATTACATCCTGTGCGTTTTCTGTTTCCCAATATCGCTTCAAAATAAATTTGCGCTTTTCCAAAGTTAGCTTATGTGGCATGCTTGATTAAATAAACCTGTAAAAAAATAAATATTAACTATTAATACAAATATAATACAATAAAACAATAAGACTGTATAGTAACTTTACGGACACCCTGTATATAGCCGTGTTATATATATATTTTTGAGGCGCGTTTTTCGCTCTATCGTGTTATTCGTTACCGTTCTCAATCTCTTCATTCGTTTTTTTTTTTTACAGGCTTTTCGACAGCATGGATAAAATTCAAATCCGTAAAAATTTCTTGTTCTATTTCGAACTAGGTCGAAAAGCTGCCGAGATAATTCGTGATATCAATGATGTGTTTGGCCCAGGAATCATTAACGAACGTGTGACACAATGATGGTTCAAGAAACCTCGCAATGGTGACGAGAGCCTTGAAGATGAAGACGGTTGCAACAGGCCGACTGCGGGTGATAACGAAGATTTGAAAGCTTTAATTGAAGCCGATCCTCGCAAAACTGCACGAAAAGTTGCTGTTGAATTCGAAGTTGACCACTCAATAGTCGTTCGACATTTAAAGTAAAAAAAGGTTGGATAAATGGGTGCCATATGAATTGAACAATAATTTTTTTTTAAATCTTCGTTTTAAGGTGTCTTCTACGTTTCTTTCTGCGCAGCAAAAACAATCCATTTCTTGAGCGACTTGTGACGTGTTATGAGAAGTAGATCCTCTATGACAACCGGCGATGTTCGGCACGGTGGTTGGATGCCGGAGAAGCTCCACAAAACTACCCGAAGCCGAAATTGCACAAAAAAAGGCTGTTTGGTGGTCTGAGATCGGTCTCATCCATCATAGCTTCTTGAATCCGGGCGAAACGATTACGACGGAGAAGTACTGTCGACAAATTGACGAAATGAACCAGAAGCTCAAACGTATGTGTCCGAGATTGGTCAATATGAAGGGATCAATTCTTCTCCATGACAATGCTCGCACGCATGTTGCTCAACTTACTCTACAGAAGCTGAAAGAATTGGGTTACTAGACTCTTCCTCATCCGCCATATTCCGCCATATTCACTAGTCCCCTCGTCCACCGATTATCACTTTTTCAAGCATCTCGACATGTTCCTGCGCGAAAAATGCTTCAAAAGCCGAGATGATGCCGAATCGGCTTTCAATGACTTCATCGTTTCCAGAATTCTGGATTTCTATGCTAATGAGATAAACTTGTTTCTAGTTGGCAAAAATGTGTCGATTCTGATGGTTCTTATTTCGATTAATAAATTTTATTATGAAAGGATTATCATTTGAAGGTGAACATAAAAAAACCATTATTTTTGCACCAACCTAATAATACAGTATACGTTCGAGGCAGAGTTTGAGATTAATAGAGATTAATATGACTAGAAATAGAGTCACCACAATACTACATTAACTGTAGAAGTTTTCTCGGAAACTACGCGGCTTATCTGGTCAGTGCTTTCTCTCCTCGGTCTTTCCAACCTCAATTATTTGTTTTAGTGCCAGTTTATGCCGACATACCATTTTTCTTGGGAGATAGTAAAATATATCTATAAATGTAGTGCCGACATCAACTGGCAGCATATTATTATTATTATTATTATTATTATTATTATTGTTGTTGTTGTCGTCGTCATCATCATCATCATCATCATCATCATCATCACCATCATCATCTCCTCTATATTATTATCTGTATTCGCTTCGACCGTTATCATGCTGTGCATCCCTAAAAAAAGGAAAGTGGAATATTCCACTTCCTAATAAAGCAAAAAAATGGTGTCGCTTTTAAGGCAAAGATAATAAAAATGATTTTTTTCTCCTTGGCCTTTTGGCCAAGATCAAAGTGTAGTATCTTTCTTCAGATGCTACATTTCAATTTCTTATTACTATTATTATTATTATTATTATCATTATTATTATTATTATTATTATTATTATTATTATTATTATTATTATTATTATTATAGTAACAGATTTCTATATTAATAGAGCTATTAACGTATTTAGATGTCTTGATCATAAATTCTTTGGTTGCATTTGGATACTGCAATAACACAGAATGCTTGTTATTATATTCAATAGCTTTGTTAAGTTTGTTTTAAACAAATTTCATTAGTCGTAATTTGTTATTAACTGAACAAATCAACCATCTGAGGTGCCTTTTATAAGTTTCCAGAGTTTTTTGTACAGGCATTTAAACTTGTTTGCTTTGGAAAATTCAGTATATTATTGCTATAATATTATGAGGTGACTGACTATGATATCAGGTTCAAATTAACAGCTACAGCAGATATTGAAATACATTTTAATAAAGCCTGATTGTCACAGCTGGTGAATTTACAGCAGGAATTGGAATACACTCTACTTAAACCTGATTGTCACAGCTGATGAATTTCAAAAATGTAATCTGGACGTGATGACACTTTAGAAGAACTATATGCAATAAAATTCTGTTTTAAACTTGGGGGAAAAATGCCACAGAAACGTATGGTATGCTTTAGACTGCTTTTGGGGCATCTTGCATGAATCGAGCATCAGTTTTTGAGAAGTATAGGATATTCAAGGAAGGTAGAGAATATGTGAGGAATGATGAGAGGTGTGGGAGAAATAAGGAAGTCAGAACACAAGAGTTGATTGGCCAAATAAAGAATTTCATGGATACGAACCACTATGTGTCAATAGAGACACAATGAATAAAGAAATATATTACACAAGATACACCGCGCCCTTCCTATCAGCCAATGAGCATGCATTTATCGGACAAAGGCCTATTTGACCTCTGGTTGACCTGTTCCTTATAATAAAAAATAATAATAATAAACCAACCCCGGACAAGAACAACCATACTATAAATAAAAATACTAATAACGAACATGATAAATGCAACTGTAGACACCGCACACTTTGCCCGCTTCAAAATAAATGTCTAACCAAAAGCGTAGTTTACCAGGCCACAATATTTGCGAAAGAAAACCCGAATAACAAGAAATATTACGTAGGTATGACTTCCTTAGATTTCAAAACTCGATATTATGACCACAAAAGTACATTCAACAACAAAAACACCGTATGAAAAAACACTAGCGAATAAATACTGGGAACTCAAGGAAAGCGGACATTCGCCAGTAGTCGAATGGAAAATAATAAGATAAGCTACCACGTGTAGGGACCTAGACGACCCATTTACTCTAGGATAGCGATACAATATAGTTTTAAAACTAACAAAAACAATAGAAAATAAACAAATAAATGAATTAAATAAACATGAATATGCATAAACGATCACACATATATGTATGTATATATATATATGTAGACTTAGCTGTCGTACAAAGCTAAGACTCTGTAACATCATCTTTGTATAGATACTCCCTCGAGCATTTGGGCTCATGGATTTTAAATGTCTGAGGGAGTGGCACTCGTCTGACAAGACGTCGCAATCATCATGTATATATATGTGCATATATGTGTGTACACATATATATATTTATATATAAACTAACATTAAAAGAAACACTAACCTAGATTTAAAACAGATCAAGAAACTAACTATTCAGGCTAAATAGGGCACACACAAAGGAACAGGTCTACCAGAGGTCAAATAGGCCTTTGTCCGATAAATGCATGCTCATTGGCTGATAGGAAGGGCGCGGTGGATACTAGAAAGCTGATTGGCTAACTAAAATCTCAATAGAACATGCGCATACAAAAAGGACAAACAACCACAGAATTCGCGCATAAACCTGAAGAGTCCTAGAGTGGATGAAATGCGGAATATTCAGTGTAGCTTAATCGCCATATATATTTTATAACTTACTATATATATATATATATATATATATATATATATATATATATATATATATATATATATATATATATATATTGATTTCACAACAAGCTTTTATTGGCATAAATGCGTACGATTGTTTCGACCCACAAGTTCTGTAAAGATATATAATAGTTCTAAGTTTTAATTATACCAACTGTCAACTCATTGGCGCGAAAAAGAGCATACAAAAACTAATTTTCTATACATTCATCCTTTATGAACATTCCAATATTTATAATCTCTTTAAAACTCAGCAACATATGCTATGCGTCATATATATAAAGGGTTCTTTGTATTTTCAATATTTTATAATGTTGTAAAGTATTTATTCCATGCTGTATTTTTTCACTTTCGTGTATATCTAAAATTGTATATGTGTGTGTCTAACATTGCATATGTGTACGTATCAAATTTTAGATGCGTATATCTAAAATTGTATATGTCTAAAATTATTTAGGTGTATGCCTAAAATTGTATATGTGTATGCCTAAAATTGTATGTGTGTATATCTAAAATTGTATATGTGTGTGTCTAAAATTGTATATGTGTGTGTCTAAAATTTTAAATGCGTATATCTAAAATTGTATATGTCTAAAATTATTAAGGTGTATGCCTAAAATTGTATATGTGTATGCCTAAAATTGTATGTGTGTATATCTAAAATTGTATATATGTGTGTCTAACATTGCATATGTGTACGTTTCAAATTTTAGATGCGTATATCTAAAATTGTATATGTCTAAAATTATTTAGGTGTATGCCTAAAATTGTATATGTGTATGCCTAAAATTGTATGTGTGTATATCTAAAATTGTATATGTGTGTGTCTAAAATTGCATATGTGTATGTCTCAAATTTTAGATGCGTATATCTAAAACTGTATATGTCTAAAATTATTTAGGTGTATCCCTAAAATTGTATGTGTGTATATCTAAAATTGTATATGTGTGTGTCTAACATTGCATATGTGTACGTATCAAATTTTAGATGCGTATATCTAAAATTGTATATGTCTAAAATTATTTAGGTGTATGCCTAAAATTGTATATGTGTATGCCTAAAATTGTATGTGTGTATATCTAAAATTGTATATGTGTGTGTCTAAAATTGCATATGTGTATGTCTCAAAATTTAGATGCGTATATCTAAAATTGTATATGTCTAAAATTATTTAGGTGTATGCCTAAAATTGTATATGTGTATGCCTAAAATTGTATGTGTGTATATCTAAAATTGTATATGTGTGTGTCTAAAATTGCATATGTGTATGTCTCAAATTTTAGATGCGTATATCTAAAATTGTATATGTCTAAAATTATTTAGGTGTATGCCTACAATTGTATATGTGTATGCCTAAAATTGTATGTGTGTATGTCTAAAATTGTATATGTGTGTGTCTAAAATTGCATATGTGTATGTCTCAAATTTTAGATGCGTATATCGAAAATTGTATATGTCTAAAATTATTAAGGTGTATGCCTAAAATTGTATATGTGTATGCCTACAATTGTATGTGTGTATATCTAAAATTGTATATGTGTGTGTCTAAAATTGCATATGTGTATGTCTCAAATTTTAGATGCGTATATCTAAAATTGTATATGTCTAAAATTATTTAGGTGTATGCCTTAAATTGTATATGTGTATGCCTTAAATTGTATGTGTGTGTGTCTAAAATTGTATATGTGTGTGTCTAAAATTGCATATGTGTATGTCTCAAATTTTAGATGCGTATATCTAAAATTGTATATGTCTAAAATTATTAAGGCGTATGCCTAAAATTGTATATGTGTATGCCTAAAATTGTATGTGTGTATATCTAAAATTGTATATGTGTGTGTCTAAAATTGCATATGTGTATGTCTCAAATTTTAGATGCGTATATCTACAATTGTATATGTCTAAAATTATTTAGGTGTATGCCTAAAATTGTATATGTGTATGCCTAATATTGTATGTGTGTATGTCTGAAATTGTATATGTATATGACTATAATTGTATATGTATATGACAAAAATTGTATATGTATAAGACTAAAATTGTATATGTGTATGACTAAAATTGTATATGTGTATGTCTAAAATTGTATATGTATATGACTAAAATTGTATATGTATATGTGTATGTCTAAAATTTTAGATGAGTATATCTAAAATTGTATATGTGTATGCCTTAAATTGTATGTGTGTATGTCTAAAATTGTATATGTGTATGTCTAAAATTGTATATGTGTATGTCTTAAATTGTATATGTGTATGTCTAAAATTGTATATGTGTATGTCTAAAATTGTATATGTGTATGTCTTAAATTGTATATGTGTATGTCTAAAATTGTATATGTGTATGTCTTAAATTGTATATATGTATGTCTCAAATTGTATATGTGTATGTCTTAGATTGTATATATGTATGTCTCAAATTGTATGTGTTTATGTCTTCAATTGTATATGTGTATTTCTTAAATTGTATATGTATATATCTAAAATTGTATATGTATATGTCTTAAATTGTATATGTGTATGTCTGAAATTGTATATGTGTATGTTTTAAATTGTATATGTGTATGTCTTAAATTGTATATGTGTATGTCTAAAATTGTATATGTGTATGTCTAAAATTGTATATGTGTATGTCTTACATTGTATATGTGTATGTCTTAAATTGTATATGTGTATGTCTAAAATTGTATATGTGTATGCCTTAAATTGTATATGTGTATGTCTAAAATTGTATATGTGTATGTCTAAAATTGTATATGTGTATGTCTTAAATTGTATATGTGTATGTTTTAAATTGTATATGTGTATGTCTAAAATTGTATATGTGTATGTCTTAAATTGTATATGTGTATGTCTAAAATTGTATATGTGTATGTCTAAAATTGTATATGTGTATGTCTTAAATTGTATATGTGTATGTCTTAAATTGTATATGTGTATGTCTAAAATTGTATATGTGTATGTCTAAAATTGTATATGTGTATGTCTAAAATTGTATATGTGTATGTCTTAAATTGTATATGTGTATGTCTAAAATTGTATATGTGTATGTCTTAAATTGTATATGTGTATGTCTAAAATTGTATATGTGTATGTCTTAAATTGTATATGTGTATGTCTAAAATTGTATATGTGTATGTCTAAAATTGTATATGTGTATGTCTACAATTGTATATGTGTATGTCTTAAATTGTATATGTGTATGTCTTAAATTGTATATGTGTATGTTTAAAATTGTATATGTGTATGTCTAAAATTGTATATGTGTATGCCTTAAATTGTATATGTGTATGTCTACAATTGTATATGTGTATGTCTAAAATTGTATATGTGTATGCCTAAAATTGTATATGTGTATGTCTAAAATTGTATATGTGTATGTCTAAAATTGTATATGTGTATGACTTAAATTGTATATGTGTATGTCTTAAATTGTATATGTGTATGTCTAAAATTGTATATGTGTATGTATTAAATTGTATATGTGTACGTCTAAAATTGTATATGTGTATGTCTTAAATTGTATATGTGTATGTCTAAAATTGTATATGTGTATGTCTAAAATTGTATATGTGTATGTCTAAAATTGTATATGTGTATGTCTAAAATTGTATATGTGTAGGTCTAAAATTGTATATGTGTATGTCTTAAATTGCATATGTGTATGTCTAAAATTGTATATGTGTATGTCTAAAATTGTATATGTGTATGTCTAAAATTATATATGTGTATGTCTAAAATTGTAGATGTGTATGTCTTAAATTGTATATGTGTATGTCTTAAATTGTATATGTGTATGTCTTAAATTGTAGATGTGTATGTCTTAAATTGTATATGTGTATGTCTAAAATTGTATATGTGTAGGTCTTAAATTGTATATGTGTATGTCTAAAATTGTATATGTGTATGTCTAAAATTGTAGATGTGTATGTCTTAAATTGTATATGTGTATGTCTAAAATTGTAGATGTGTATGTCTAAAATTGTAGATGTGTATGTCTAAAATTGTATATGTGTATGTCTTAAATTGTATATGTGTATGTCTAAAATTGTATATGTTTATGTCTAAAATTGTATATGTTTGTGTCTAAAATTGTAGATGTTTCTGTCTAAAATTGTAGATGTTTATGTCTAAAATTGTATATGTTTATGTCTAAAATTGTATATGTTTATGTCTAAAATTGAAGATGTTTCTGTCTCAAACTGTATATGTGTATGTCTTAAATTGTATATGTTTATGCCAAAAATTGTAGATTTTATGTCTAAAATTGTATATGTTTATGTCTAAAATTGTAGATGTGTATGTCTAAAATTGTATATGTTTATGTCTAAAATTGTATATGTTTATGTCTAAAATTGTATATGTGTATGTTTAAAATTGTAGATGTTTATGTCTTAAATTGTATATGTTTATGTCTAAAATTGTATATGTTTATGTCTAAAATTGTATATGTTTATGCCTAAAATTGTAGATGTTTATGTCTAAAATTGTATATGTGTATGTCTTAAATTGTAGATGTTTATGTCTAAAATTGTTGATGTTTATGTCTAAAATTGTATATGTGTATGTCTTAAATTGTATATGTTTATGTCTAAAATTGTTGATGTTTATGTCTAAAATTGTATATGTGTATGTCTTAAATTGTATATGTTTATGTTAAAAATTGAATATGTTTATGTCTAAAATTGTATATGTGTATGTCTTAAATTGTATATGTTTATGTCTAAAATTGTATATGTTTATGTCTCAAACTGTATATGTTTATGTCTAAAATTGTATATGTGTATGTCTAAAATTGTATATGTGTATGTTTAAAATTGTATATGTTTATGTCTAAAATTGTATATGTGTATGTCTTAAATTGTATATGTGTATGTCTTAAATTGTATATGTTTATGTCTAAAATTGTATATGTTTATGTCTAAAATTGTATATGTTTATGTCTTAAATTGTATATGTTTATGTCTAAAATTGTATATGTTTATGTCTAAAATTGTATATGTTTATGTCTAAAACTGTATATGTTTATGCCTAAAGTTGTATATGTTTATGTCTTAAATTGTATATGTGTATGTCTTAAATTGTAGATGTTTATGTCTAAAATTGTATATATGTATGTCTAAAATTGTATATATGTATGTCTAAAATTGTATATGTTTATGTCTAAAATTGTATATGTTTATGTCTAAAATTGTATATGTTTATGTCTTAAATTGTATATGTGTATGTCTTAAATTGTAGATGTTTATGTCTAAAATTGTATATATGTATGTCTAAAATTGTATATGTTTATGTCTAAAATTGTATATGTTTATGTCTAAAATTGTATATGTTTATGTCTAAAATTGTATATGTTTATGTCTAAAATTGTATATGTGTATGTCTTAAATTGTATATGTTTATGTCTAAAATTGTATATATGTATGTCTAAAATTGTATATGTTTATGTCTAAAATTGTTGATGTTTATGTCTAAAATTGTATATGTTTATGTCTAAAATTGTATATGTTTATGTCTAAAATTGTATATGTGTATGTTTAAAATTGTATATGTTTATGTCTAAAATTGTATATGTGTATGTCTTAAATTGTATATGTGTATGTCTAAAATTGTATATGTTTATGTCTAGAATTGTATATGTTTATGTCTAAAATTGTATATGTGTATGTCTTAAATTGTATATGTGTATGTCTAAAATTGTATATGTTTATGTCTAATATTGTATATGTTTATGTCTAAAATTGTATATGTTTATGTCTAAAATTGTATATGTGTATGTCTAAAATTGTATATGTTTATGTCTAAAATTGTATATGTTTATGTCTAAAACTGTATATGTTTATGTCTAAAATTTTATATGTTTATGTCTAAAATTGTAGATGTTTATATCCAAAATTGTAGATGTTTATGTCTCAAACTGTATATGTGTATGTCTTAAATTGTATATGTGTATGTCTAAAATTGTATATGTTTATGTCTAAAATTGTATATGTTTATGTCTAAAATTGTAGATGTTTATGTCTAAAATTGTAGATGTTTATATCCAAAATTGTAGATGTTTATGTCACAAACTGTATATGTGTATGTCTTAAATTGTATATGTGTATGTCTAAAATTGTAGATGTGTATATCTAAAATTGTATATATGTATGTCTAAAATTGTATATTTTTATGTTTAAAATTGTATATGTGTATGTCTAAAATTTTATATGTATATGTCTAAAATTGTATATGTTTATGTCTAAAATTGTATATGTGTATATCTTAAATTGTAGATGTTTATGTCTTTAATTGTATATGTTTATGTCTAAAATTGTATATGTTTATGTCTAAAATTGTATATGTTTATGTCTAAAATTGTATATGTTTATGTCTACAATTGTAGATGTTTATGTCTAAAATTGTGTATGTTTATGTCTAAAATTGTAGATGTTTATGTCTAAAATTGTAGATGTTTATGTCTTTAATTGTATATGTTTATGTCTTAAATTGTATATGTTTATGTCTAAAATTGTATATGTGTATGTCTAAAAATGTAGATGTTTATGTCTAAACTTGTATATGTTTATGTCTTTAATTGTAGATGTTTATGTCTAAAATTTTAGATGT
The DNA here is from genome assembly GCF_053919585.1 of Euprymna scolopes. NCBI lineage: Eukaryota > Metazoa > Mollusca > Cephalopoda > Sepiida > Sepiolidae > Euprymna > Euprymna scolopes. Next base: position 178,992,363 of record NC_136482.1, read on the forward strand.
TTATGTCTAAAATTTTAGATGTTTATGTCTAAAATTGTATATGTTTATGTCTAAAATTGTATATGTTTATGTCTAAAATTGTTGATGTTTATGTCTAAAATTGTATATGTTTATGTCTAAAATTGTAGATGTTTATGTCTAAAATTGTAGATGTGTATGTCTAAAATTGTATATGTTTGTGTCTAAAATTTTATAAGTGTATGTCTCAAACTGTATATGTGTATGTCTAAAATTGTATATGTGTATGTCTAAAATTGTAGATTTGTATGTCTAAAATTGTAGATGTGTATGTCTAAAATTGTATATGTGTATCTCTAAAATTGTATATGTGTATATCTAAAATTGTATATATGTATGTCTTAAATTGTATATCTGTATGTCTAAAATTGTATATGTGTATGTCTAAAATTGTATATGTGTATGTCTTAAATTGTATATATGTATGTCTAAAATTGTAGATGTGTATGTCTAAAATTGTATATGTATATTACTAAAATCGTATGTGTGTATGTCTAAAATTGTATATGTGTATGTCTAAAATTGTATATGACTAAAATTGTAAATGTGTATGTCTTAAATTGTATATGTGTATGTCTTAAATTGTATATGTGTATGTCTAAAATTGTATATGTGTATGTCTTAAATTGTATATGTGTATGTCTAAAATTGTATATGTTTATGTCTAAAATTGTATATGTTTATGTCTAAAATTGTATATGTGTATGTCTAAATTATATATGTTTATGTCTAAAATTGTAGATGTTTATGTCTTAAATTGTAGATGTTTATGTTTAAATTGTAGATGTTTATGTCTTAAATTGTATATGTGTATGCCTTAAATTGTATATGTGTATGTCTTAAATTGTACATGTGTATGTCTAAAATTGTATATGTGTATGTCTTAAATTGTATATGTTTATGTCTAAAATTGTATATGTGTATGTCTAAAATTGTATATGTGTATGACTAAAATTGTATATGTGTATGCCTTAAATTGTATATGTGTATGTCTAAACTTGTATATATGTATGTCTAAAATTGTATATGTGTATCTCTAAAACTGTATATGTGTATGTCTAAAATTGTAGATTTGTATGTCTAAAATTGTATATGTGTATGTCTAAAATTGTAGATGTGTATGTCTTAAATTGTATATGTGTATGTCTAAAATTGTATATGTGTATGCCTTAAATTGTATATGTGTATGTCTTAAATTGTACATGTGTATGTCTAAAATTGTATATGTGTATGTCTTAAATTGTATATGTTTATGTCTAAAATTGTATATGTGTATGTCTAAAATTGTATATGTGTATGACTAAAATTGTATATGTGTATGCCTTAAATTGTATATGTGTATGTCTAAACTTGTATATATGTATGTCTAAACTTGTATATGTTTATGTCTAAAATTGTAGATGTTTATGTCTAAAATTGTAGATGTTTATGCCTAAAATTGTAGATGTTTATGTCTAAAATTGTAGATGTTTATGTCTAAAATTGTAGATGTTTATGTCTTAAATTGTATATGTTTATGTCTAAAATTGTATATGTTTATGTCTAAAACTGTATATGTGTATGTCTAAAATTGTATATGTTTATGTCTAAAACTGTATATGTTTATGTCTGAATTGTATATGTTTATGTCTAAAATTTTAGATGTTTATGTCTTAAATTGTAGATGTTTATGTCTAAAATTGTAGATGTTTATGTCTAAAATTGTAGATGTTTATGTCTAAAATTGTATATGTGTATGTCTGAAACTGTATATGTGTATGTCTAAAATTGTAGATGTGTATGTCTTAAATTGTATATGTGTATGTCTAAAATTGTAGATGTGTATGTCTAAAATTGTATATGTGTATGTCTAAAATTGTATATGTGTATGCCTTAAATTGTATATGTGTATGTCTTAAATTGTATATGTGTATGTCTAAAATTGTATATGTGTATGACTAAAATTGTATATGTGTATGCCTTAAATTGTATATGTGTATGTCTAAAATTGTATATATGTATGTCTAAACTTGTATATGTTTATGTTTAAAATTGTAGATGTTTATGTCTAAAATTGTAGATGTTTATGTCTTACATTGTATATGTTTATGTCTAAAATTGTATATGTTTATGTCTAAAACTGTATATGTGTATGTCTAAAATTGTATATGTTTATGTCTAAAATTGTAGATGTTGATTTCTAAAATTGTAGATGTTTATGTCTAAAATTGTAGATGTCTATGTCTAAAATTGTAGATGTTTATGTCTAAAATTGTACATGTGTATGTCTCAAACTGTATATGTGTATGTCTAAAATTGTATATGTGTATGTCTAAAATTGTATATGTTTATGTCTAAAATTGTAGATGTATATGTCTAAAATTGTATATGTGTATGTCTAAAATTGTATATGAGTATATCTAAAATTGTATATATGTATGTCTTAAATTGTATATGTGTGTGTCTTAAATTGTATATGTGTATGTCTAAAATTGTAGATGTGTATGTCTAAAATTGTATATATGTATGTCTAAAATTGTAGATGTGTATGTCTAAAATTGTATATGTATATGACTAAAATTGTATGTGTGTATGTCTAAAATTGTATATGTGTATGTCTAAAATTGTATATGTGTATGTATTAAATTGTATATGTGTATGTCTTAAATTGTATATGTGTATGTCTTAAATTGTATATGTGTATGCATTAAATTGTATATGTGTATGTCTTAAATTGTATATGTGCATGTCTAAAATTGTATATGTGTATGTCTAAAATTGTAGATGTTTATTTCTTAAATTGTAGATGTTTATGTCTAAAATTATATATGTTTATGTCTAAAATTGTAGATGTTTATGTCTAAAATTGTAGATGTTTATGTCTAAAATCGTAGATGTTTATGTCTAGAATTGTATATGTGTATGTCTCAAATTGTAGATGTGTATGTCTAAAATTGTAGATGTGTATGTCTAAAATTGTAGATGCGTATGTCTAAAATTGTATACGTGTATGTCTAAAATTGTATATGTTTATGTCTAAAATTGTAGATGTTTATGTCTAAAATTGTATATGTTTATGTCTAAAATTGTATATGTTTATGTCTAAAATTGTATATGTTTATGTCTAAAATTGTGTATGTTTATGTCTAAAATTGTATATGTTTATGTCTTAAATTGTATATGTTTATGTCTAAAATTGTAGATGCGTATGTCTAAAATTGTATATGTGTATGTCTAAAATTGTATATGTTTATGTCTAAAATTGTAGATGTTTATGTCTAAAATTGTATATGTTAATGTCTAAAATTGTATATGTGTATGTCTAAAATTGTAGATGTTTATGTCTAAAATTGTATATGTTTATGTCTAAAATTGTGTATGTTTATGTCTAAAATTGTAGATGTTTATGTCTACAATTGTAGATGTTTATGTCTAAAATTGTAGATGTTTATGTCTAACATTGTAGATGTTTATTTCTAAAATTGTATATGTTCATGTCTAAAATTGTAAATGTTTATGTCTCAAATTGTATATGTATATGTCTAAAATTGTATATGTTTATGTCTAAAATTGTATATGTTTATGTCTAAAATTGTAGATGTTTATGTCTAAAATTGTATATGTTTATGTCTAAAATTGTATATGTGTATGTCTAAAATTGTAGATGTTTATGTCTAAAATTGTATATGTTTATGTCTCAAACTGTATATGTGTATGTCTAAAATTGTAGATGTTTATGTCTAAAATTGTATATGTTATGTCTAAAATTGTATATGTTTATGTCTAAAATTGTATATGTTTATGTCTAAAACTGTATATGTGTATGTCTAAAATTGTATATGTTTATGTCTAAAATTGTAGATGTTTATGTCTAAAATTGTATATGTGTATGTCTAAAACTGTATATGTGTATGTCTAAAATTGTAGATGTGTATGTCTAAAATTGTAGATGTGTATGTCTAAAATTGTAGATGTGTATGACTAAAATTGTATATGTGTATGTCTAAAATTGTATATGTGTATGCCTTAAATTGTATATGTGTATGTCTTAAATTGTATATGTGTATGTCAAAAATTGTATATGTGTATGTCTTAAATTGTATATGTTTATGTCTAAAATATGTATATGTGTATGTCTAAAATTGTATATGTGTATGACTAAAATTGTATATGTGTATGCCTTAAATTGTATATGTGTATGTCTAAACTTGTATATGTGTATGTTTAAAATTGTATATGTTTATGTCTAAAATTGTAGATGTTTATGTCTTAAATTGTAGATGTTTATGTCTAAAATTGTAGGTGTTTATGTCTAAAATTGTAGATGTTTATGTCTAAAATTGTATATGTGTATGTCTCAAACTGTATATGTGTATGTCTAAAATTGTAGATGTGTATGTCTAAAATTGCAGATGTGTATGTCTAAAATTGTATATGTGTATGTCTTAAATTGTATATGTGTATGTCTGAAATTGTATATGTGTATGTCTTAAATTGTATATATGTACGTCTACAATTGTATATATGTATGTTTAAAATTGTATATGTGTATGTCTAAAATGGTATATGCGTATGTCTAAAATTGTATATATGGATGTCTAAAATTGTAGATGTGTATGTCTAAAATTGTATATGTATATGACTAAAATTGTATGTGTGTATGTCTAAAATTGTATATGGGTATGTCTAAAATTGTATATGACTGAAATTGTATATGTGTATGTCTTAAATTGTATATGTGTATGTCTTAAATTGTATGTGTATGTCTAAAATTGTATATGTGTATGTCTTAAATTGTATATGTGTATGTCTAAAATTGTATATGTGTATGTCTAAACTTGTATATTTGTATGTCTAAAATTGTATATATGTATGTCTAAAATTGGTTGTGTATGTCTAAAACTGTATATGTGTAGGTCTTAAATTGTATACGTGTATGTCTTAAATTGTATATGTGTATGTCTAAAATTTTAGATGTGTATGTCTTAAATTGTATATGTGTATGTCTTAAATTTTTTATGTGTATGTCTAAAATTGTATATGTGTATGTCTAAAATTGAAGATGTGTACGTCTAAAATTGTATATGTGTATGTCTTAAATTGTATATGTGTATGTCTTAAATTGTAGATGTGTATGTCTTAAATTGTATATGTGTATGTCTTAAATTTTATATGTGTATGTCTAAAATTGTATATGTGTATGTCTAAAATTGTATATGTGTACGTCTAAAATTGTATATGTGTATGTCTTAAATTGCATATGTGTATGTCTAAAATTGTAGATGTGTATGTCTAAAATTGTATATGTGTATGTCTTAAATTGTATATCTGTATGTCTAAAATTGTATATGTGTATATCTAAAATTGTATATATGTATGTCTTAAATTGTATATGTGTGTGTCTAAAATTGTATATGTGTATGTCTAAAATTGTAGATGTGTATGTCTAAAATTGTATATATGTATGTCTAAAATTGTAGATGTGTATGTCTAAAATTGTATATGTATATGACTAAAATTGTATGTGTGTATGTCTAAAATGGTATATGTGTATGTCTAAAATTGTATATGACTAAAATTGTATATATGTATGTCTTAAATTGTATATGTGTATGTCTTAAATTGTATATGTGTATGCATTAAATTGTATATGTGTATGTCTTAAATTGTATATGTGTATGTCTTAAATTGTATATGTGTATGTCTAAAATTGTATATGTGTATGTCTAAAATTGTATATGTTTATGTCTTAAATTGTAGATGTTTATGTCTAAAATTGTATATGTTTATGTCTAAAATTGTAGATGTTTATGTCTAAAATTGTAGATGTTTATGTCTAAAATCGTAGATGTTTATGTCTAAAATTGTATATGTGTATGTCTTAAATTGTATATGTGTATGTCTTAAATTGTATATGTGTACGTCTAAATTGTAGTTGTGTACGTCTAAAATTGTATATGTGTATGTCTAAAATTGTATATGTGTATATCTAAAATTGTATATGTGTATGTCTAAAATTGTATATGTGTATGTCTAAAATTGTATATGTGTATATCTAAAATTGTATATGTGTATGTCTAAAATTGTATATGTGTATGTCTTAAATTGTATATGTGTACGTCTAAAATTATATATGTGTATCTTAAATTGTATATGTGTATGTACTTTGTGGCTTAGTGGGGGATGCCCTTTTCTCTTCCCTGAAATCTTCCTCCCACAGAGACGTTGCGAGCCTGTCTTTGTTTTATCGTTATTTCTTTGGCGGGGGTTCGTCTGAGCTCCAATCCCTCGTCTCCCCTCGCCAATCTTTCACGAGAAACACCTATCTGGTTGAAACTACTGTCAATAATTTTCCCCATTCTTTATCTGTGCCTAAATCCAAACGTAGATTCCATTAGCAAAGCTTCTTTCTTTGAACTGCACGCCAGTGGATCTCTTTGCCACTTTCCTGTTTCCCACCTGACTACAACTTGGACGTCTTCAAGTCCGACATAAACAAACTCCTGACAAACCACCCCCTTAAGTAAGATACTCTATCAAAACCCCAATATTAATGATTATTACGATACTATTTCATTGATTACTGTACACGCAATTACCCTTGTCCCTGAGTGGCCTTCGGGCCTTGATAAGTGGTGAGCCCCATGTAAAAAAAACAAAAAAAAAACCCTATACATCCCCCCTTTTCAATCAGGATCTAAATCACAACCAGATATCTTTTTTATGTACAAAATGAATGAACCTTGTTTTTTTTGGGTTTTTTCAGTGTCGCTTCTTTTTGCAGTCTGATGAGGTGGGTCTCTCTAAATTGGGATTCTATTAAAACATGTACGCACATATGTAACCAATAATGTTTGTATGATAAACACACACTCATATATATATATATATATATATATATATATATATATATATATATATATATATATCATAGTTTAGTAATTTAAATTTTATTATGTGAAATGGTAAAATTTTAAATCTAGAATTTTTATTATATGCAAGAATAAAAAATACATTTCAATAAGTATATTTCCTTAACCTATAGGTTTTCGATGTTTACGCATCTCCCCAGAGGAAAAACTATTAGCAAATATTAAAATAGTTTACACATAATTTGCTAAATACAATAAACATAGAAAATCATGATCTAAAGTTTTAAAGTGTTTAAATTATAGAGTAAGGGAAATTATATATTGGTTCAAAATGAAAAGGATATTGAACTTCATATCCAAATTGTACGATAGATTCCGAAGTGAAAGTCTGTAGTAGCAGTGAAGTAAAGGGATCCAATCTCTGTGGAGATGGGTAAACATCGAAAACCTACAGGTTAAGGAGGTATACTTATTGAAATGTATTCTTTGTCTTGCATATAAAAATTCTAGATTTTAAATTTAACCATTTCACATCATAAAATTTAAATTACTAAATTATGATTTATATGCTCTATCTTGTATATTGAACAATTTTTATTTAGCTGGGATTGTCTTTATAAAATATTACAACCAATATTTTGTAAGACCAATAATCACTGGATTTCCATACCAGTAGATCTATTGAATTACATTATTCTGAAGTGTGTGTGTGTACATATATGTATATATATATATATATATATATATATATATATATATATATATATATATATACTTAGTATTAATGTAATTCAACAGATCTTTTTTATTATGACAGCCCCTTTAAGAAACTCGTTTCTTATCGTTGAGCACTTTCAGTTGAATTAAGTCGGTCAATTTAGTTCTTACGCATAGATCATCGTATAACGATTAGATCACTGTCTGACTGACGTAAATAACATTTAAAATTAAAATGTTTAAATTCAACATTATTTCACGCGGCTAATGGTAGCCGAATAGATACGGTCTTTGCTAATCGAGCCAGAGATGGCTCGTGTTGCCGAGTTCGAATTTGTCGACTGGTGTTAATCGTAACACCCTGCACTAAAGATTCCCGAAAGGATGAAACACCAGTGTCTGTAAGTATTTAATTATTATAGTAAAAAATAATTATATATATATATATATATATATATATATATATATATATATATATATATATATATATATATATATATATATATATATATATATATATATATATATGCATTTTTTACTGATATTTTACCACTGGAATACTATTCATTTATTAATTATCTTTTTCTTTTCAATTTTTTTTACTAATAAACTTTGTTTTGTAGACAACACATGATTTCAACATAGGCTTTCTTTATTTATGTTGTGGAGACGCCTCCTAATTAACATAGGCGGGTGAGTGAGATATATAAAGGCATCAATCACCAATACCGGGAGAGTCCGGCAACCGACCACCAAATAGGTAAGACACCTATGCTCCATCCAGTAAGGCATGCAACACGCCACCTGCCGGAATATCTCGAACTGAAGTATATCTGAAGACATGTAAATATGTATATAACTTTTCTTCCTAATATATTATTGTATACCTCTACTTTCGTGTTCTTGTTAATTATTTGTGCAGACGCAACAATTTATTACATATAGTAATAACTTACAAATTCTTTCATTTGCTTATATCACTCATGTATGTGTAGTTACACATAATAATATGCTTACTGTGTATCCATATGAAAATCATTTAATATTGCAAGGTGATATGCTATTCATATATGCATCCATTATAACATAATTGTATTCATGATATATGTAATAGTAATATAAGTTACTTATATACGGCATATACATTATTTGGCACAGTTTATTACATCCGTTCATCTACTCGATTAACTGCCAGAAATCACTACAAAAGGGTAATAAAAAAACGCGAGAGATTTATAAGCTCAGTCTATTAAGTCCAAAGTAGAAGAGCAGAGGCTTCGGTCCATGTGTTTTGGCAAATAACGAACAAAGTCCTGAATATGAGTTCTTAATCCTGACCCTAATTTACGGGTCTGAGTTGATTTTGTCAACATCTTACAAAGGCAAATTCTTTGCAAAGAACTTTGCATCAAACTTAACCCTATGTGATCAGGGCAACTTACATCCCGAATTTTCCCCAGGATCGAAAGTAATCTGAGTGACATCCAAATATCTGCTCGTGATGTTGCTACAGCCACCGAAAACACTGACGCCAGCAAAGGAACAGGTTCTTACAATATTCTAGTCAAAGTACTGAAAAGGATACAACCGGAGCTGACAGCCATTCTTGTAAAGCTGTTCAATCGATGTTTAAAAGATAAATGCTTCTAAATACTTTTGAAAATCTAATTATTCTGCACAGTATTTAAAAGTTCTGGAGATCGGTCTTCTACATCCCAATACAGAACATCTGTGTGCTATCAGTTGCTTGAATCTGTGATAAATAGAGAAATTGCCAACCAGCTCAGCAAAAATAACCTACACAGTGACAAGCAATATGGCCTCCACCTTGCGAGATGTACAACTGATGTGCTGACTGTAATCTCACATATGATCAATGATAGTTATTAAGGGTTTTTGATAAGGTGTGGAATAGGGATTTCCAGCCATAGAGTATCTGGAAATGTTTTCTCAACAATCGAATCCTTTCTCTCCAAGAACTTTGCAACTAATTCTACCCTATGCGACGAAGGCCATCAATCCCCATATTTCCTCCTATAACACAGAACAAGCTAGGTAACATACAAATATCCGTGCATGAGGTCGCCAAGCTAATCAAGAACCTTGATTCCAGTAAAGCAACTGGCCCTAATGGCATCCCAATTATAGTGTTAAAAAAGCTTCAACCAGAACTTGCTCCAATACTTACGAAACTATTTAATCGCTGCCTTAAGGAGAAGTGCTTTCCGACTCCCTGGAAGACCTCATCAGTTTGCCCTGTATTTAAGAATTCAAGTGATAAGTCATCTCCCTCTCAGTACAGACCAATAAGTCTCCTGTGTGTTATGAGTAAGTTGCTGGAATCCATATTAAATAGAGAAATAATAAACCACCTCAGCAGGAATAACCTTCTTAGTGACACACAATATGGTTTCCGCTCTGCAAGATCTACCGCAGATGTGCTGACGGTTATATCCCACAGGATTAGTGAATCTCTTGACAAAGGCTTCCTTTCTAGGGCAATTGCTCTTGACATATCAAAGGCCTTCGACAAGGTATGGCATAAGGGTCTACTTCACAAGATTTCCAGCTACGGTATAACTGGAAATGTTTTCTCAATCATTAAATCATTTCTCTCCGATAGGCTCATAAGAGTAGTGCTAGATGGACAAAAATCGGAGGCCTGCAATATAAATGCTGGAGTCCCTCAGGGGTCAATCCTGGGCCCAACTCTATTTCTGATCTACATCAATGACCTCCCTAAACACATACTTAAATCATTCGTTGACATCTATGCTGATGACACGACCATCTACGGCAACACATCAAAGGCTGTAAATGACAAAGTTCTCTCTGATTCTCTCTCCTCTGATCTCGAGCGCGTGGTTCAGTGGGGGAAGAGGTGGCTGGTTACCTTTAATGCATCCAAAACCAAAATCCTATCCTTACATCATCAACGCTCTGATCCCCATCTGGCATCAATTGTGATGGGTGGCTCTCGTCTGGGTGAGGCCCCGTGTTTTGACAAGCTTCTTGGTTTGACCTTTACTCCTGATCTGAAATGGAACACGTACATCAAGTCTGTTGCCAAGATCGCTGGAAAGATGGTGGGATCCTTCTACCGCTCCAGAAGATATCTCACTACTGATGCAATTCTCTATCTCTATAAAAGCCAAGTACGTCCAAGGATGGAATACTGTTGCCATATCTGGGCAGGAGCTGCTAAAAACAGCCTATCCTGCCTTGACAGAGTACAAAATAGACTTCGTGGCTTAGTGGGGGATGCCCTTTTCTCTACCCTGCAACCTCTCTCCCACAGAAGAGACGTTGCGAGCCTATCTTTGTTTTATCGTTATTTCCATTGCAGGTGCTCGTCTGAACTCCAATCTCTGGTCCCCCCTCGCCAATCTTTTACGAAAAACACCCGTCTAGCTGAATCCACTGTGAAAAATTTCCCCCACTCTTTAGCTGTGCCTAAATCAAAACGTGGATTCCATGAACAAAGCTTCTTTCTTAGAACTGCACGCCTGTGGAACTCTGTTCCGTCTGCCTGCTTCCCACCGGACTACAACTTGGATGTCTTCAAGTCCAACGTTAACAAATTCCTAATGAACCGCCCCCTTAAGTAAACACTTCATCAAATTTCCACACTAACGTAATGTACTTGCAATAACCCTTATCCCTGAGTGGCTTCCGAGCCTTGATAAGTGGTGATCACTGTGTAAAAAAAAAGGCTCATGCAAATAGTCATCGATAGGCAAAAGTCCGAAGCTCAAAGTATAAACAAAAGCTTCAGGGATTCATCTTGGGCCCAAGTCTCTTCCTCATCTTCATCAACAATCTCCCAAATCACAATTTAAGTCCATTCTGACATCTGTGCAGAAGACACTAGCATCTATGGCAAAAGAAGAGACGCAGCGAGCCTCTTTGTTTTATCGTTATTTCCATAGCAAGTGCTCATCTGAGCTCCAATCCCTGGTTCCCCCCCCCTCGTCAATCTTTCACTTTATCTGTGCCTAAATCAAAACGTAGATTCCATGAACAAAGCTACTTTCTTAGAAGTGCATGCTTGTGGAACTCTGTTCCGTTTGCTTGTTTCTCACCTGACTACAACTTGGATGTCTTCAAGTCCAACATAAACAAATTCCTGATGAACCGCCCCCTTAAGTAAGACACTTTATCAAACCTGCATTACTAACGATTACTACATTATCCCATTGATTACTGTACACGCAATAACCCTTATCCCCGAGTGGCTTCCGGGCCTTGATAAGTGGTGACTACCATGTAAAAAAAAACACTTCAAAAGCCAATAACTACGACGAGTTCTCCGTCAAATACATAAACAAACTTAGTTTTTCAGGATTATTACTTATTTGCCAGTCAACGCTTTTGTTCTTAAAAAAATTACCAACAACAATGTTGCACTCAATTACACCTTACTGCATTCCTACTTTTTTTTTTACACTCCCATCCAACAAGTAAGTTTATTTACACATTTGTTCAATACTACGACTGCGAGGCCGTTTTCTCCTTCTTACACATAAACAAACTTTGTTTCTCACAAATCTATATGGCTCATTCCATGTCAAATCGACAATTGGGGGGGGGGGCAAACCATGTCCGACACTAATTTTTTTTTTCAAATTTGCTACACTTATAGATCTCCATGAAAGGAATTGAATGGCTCTTGTTACAAATATCAAGGTCAAGGGTTCCTGGGATATGACCTTGACCTTTTACAAAAATTTGATTTTTTATAAAGAAGTGACCAACTTTAAAAGAGGATATCTCTGCTGTTTATGGGCCTACAAAGTTCATTCATATATCATTTTAAAGTACTTGGATAGATCTAGAATTTTATCTGTCGATCTTATGACAGTATATATTCCAAATTTCATGATGGGCCTTTCACTAGAACTATCGTTACAAGCGTTTGAAAGAAGTGGACAAATTCAAAATGGCGGAATATAATACCTGCGACTTCATATAAAACATTTTGATATTTCCCAATATGGTCAAGTTTGGTATCTTTGTAAAGCTATTTTAGTACTGATTAATATTTACATAAAGACCATGGTGAAAAAGTAAAAAAAAAAATTCTGTTAATTAAACTGAATTTTCTTCATTTGTTTCTTGGTACTTGTGCACTTTTTGAACCATGCTGAAATAATAACGTTATTTCGGAAGCCATTCTTAACATGTGGAGAGGAGGGTGTTTTGTAACTAATGTGTACTTTTACAAAACAATTTAATAATAAAAAAGAACATATCGTAAAACTTTAAATTAAGCCGAAAATACAATTTGAAAAATAGCGTGGTTCAAAAAATGCATAAGCACTGTTTGTTTTAATGCACCACGGATTTTGTCATGGAAAAAATGATATATAATAAAAAAAAAAAAATTTTGGAAGGTGTTATGGGTTTATTAAATTATATGATAAAACATATGTGATCTCAATGGTAAACCAATCTTTCTCAATCATTAATATTCTAAATCTATTAAAAGGCAATTTCTGTTGTTTATTGGTAATTTTTTTCAATGAAAAATCTTTTTAAATGCAAGTTCTTAAAAATTCTTGACATGTTGAATTTTATGCAAATTCTGGTTGTGACGTCAAACTGTTTTATGACTTTCATACTTTTCTTATACAACACAGATTTTGATACAAAAAAAGTGATGTAATAAAAATTTCTAAAAAAGTGCATTGAGATTTAATTAGGTTATAGCATCAAAAGAATAAACAACATTTGATGGCGATGGTAAACAGTTTCTTTGACATTTTTAGAAGTCTTAAGTATACACTATATACACAAGAAATCAACATGTGTTCATTAGGATACATTTAAAAATGAAAAATCTGTTTTACTGAAACATTTTTATAATAATGAACATTAAAGTATTTATTTAGATTTTTCTTTCATAATTTTTCTTTCTAAAATATATGATGCATTTTTCCTCTCATTTTTTGAAAGTTTATAAGATATTTCTGTTTCAGTTATTGGATCAACTGAACTAAGAATATCAGAATATTTCAAAATTGATATATTTGGATGTGATGGATAATAGAAAGATGGAGAGGGTTCATTTGGTTGTAAAAATGTCACTTTAACTTCAGCATTATCTGAATTTTTGTCAAATACACATCCTAACCACCAATTCCTATCATTAAGTGCTGTCACAAATCCGTTAATGTCTTCGAGCTCCATATTGTTCCGTTTTGTGATTCGAACTACTTCTTTTGTGATTCTTTTGTGTTGACTGTTTTTATTTCCACTCCCCTCTGAGATACAGAAATGAAAGTATGTATTTTTGTGTTCCTATAATCGTGGAGGAATTGCTAAATCTGTCTTCTAAATGTTTGCTTCCTTTGTCCATTCTACAGTTGAGGAATATAAGAAATGTATTCCAGAAATATTTTTATTGCATAAAAATACAGCTGCCTTGGCGTCATTATTTGTTCATTATAGGGTCGCTGCAGGCTAGCTTTTGCTGTTAATCTTTTTACAGTGCCACCTAACCCATTACATGATCCTTTTCCATGAGAAGTAGCAAAAAAGTTCCAATCTGCATCAATACCAAAATCAGATTTATGGTTGTACAGATTTATAAAGTTTTAACAAATTTTTACAATGTGTAACAGCCCCATCAGATAAATATATCATTTTTGTACATTAAAATTTATTTCTTTTAAATTTTCTATAACCTTTTTTTGAAACAAATGGACAGCTACTGCGTCATGTTTAAGACAATTATATGTTATAACAAAATTAATATGCTCAAGATCAATTCTATTTCTATAGTAGCAAATAAATGGGTGTAATGTAGCTTGATCATTATTCGAGTGCAATCCTTGAGCTGAATCTTGCAAAATAAATGAATAATTCTCAGAAAAAATCTGCTATTGCTAAGACTGCACCAAACTTAAAAGAGCCTTTTCTATCAGAACAAAATTTGCATTGTGCTTTGGCTTTTTCAATTTTTGAAGGCCTGCATGGAAAGTTTCAATAACTTCCTCGGTAGATTGTGATAGAGTTTGTAGAATGATTCTATTAGTTGATAACCACTGTTTGTATACCAAATCATTAATTGAGTTTTTTTTTTTAATTTCTTGCATATACATAACAAAATCATCGATCAGTTTGTTGCAAGATGAACAGTCACCCAAGTAACAATTTGTCGATGCTTCATTGCATGTAACAGCAAATATGCATTGGTTGTAATCTGTCAAATGATGACTTTATAATTTAGAGAAGCCTATTTTCTCTTGGTGCTTTGATGTGAATAATTTAAATGCCTCTTTCAGGTTACAGAGAACAAGTTATTTTTGTTCCTGAACTCGTTCTCCATCCTTTAAAACAGTCTTGCAATCATTTTTCCCAGGCATCACAAGACTGACTTCTTCACTTTTGTAAAACTGCTTTACTGTATTAATTGTATCTTGTGGAAATCTAGTTTTTCGTGTATTTGGCAAAGATAAGATTCCTTCCTCATTCACAAGTTTTTTTTTGCTTGTCTCGCCATGTACAACGTAGTGCTAAATTATGTTTGTATTTTGCTTAAACTCCAGCTTTTTGGAAGTACAGTCAGAATTTTCATTTTCTGTGATCTTTTTCACTTGAAACAAACTTCTCTTTCAACAGAGTAATAATTTCTCTTTCAAAGTTTTGTTGCTCTGCACTTGTTGATTCAGGTATTGCTCCTGTACGAAATTAATAAAAATGTGAGACGAAAATTCGTGGTTACATAAATAACGCTTTAAAACAACGTTCCCATGTAGTAAGCATTCCGAACGTGAAACACACCCGTGTTTAATAAATCTAGCAAAAATCAACTAATGGTCAGATTTTCCTGAAGTTTTCGATACTTATCCATTTTAGAATGAAATTATATATACAATGAAATTTTATATACAATGAAATTATATATACAATGAAATTATATATACAGTGAAATTTCCGTAAAATATATGAGGAGGAATAATTTTTGGTGCGTGTCCCCCACCTCTATATTTATTTTTTCCAAATTTTAACGAAATATATTTAAATCGATCGAAATTACTATTTATTATGAAAGATAAGAGTTCCAATAAATACAAAATATTTTTTTTTACATTTTAAATGAACAAATTGGACAAAAACTTATCTTTAATTTGGAATTAAAAAATTAATATCAATTTAATATTAGTATATCGTTTTTAAAATAACGTTTTTTTCTCCCGTCGAATTGCGAAGAAAAAAACTCCCTAAAAGTTAATTTTTAAAAGATTAAAACTCCATTATTTCAAAATATTCCGTTACAACATAGATAAAAAAACTGTGTTTAAATTTTATTTTAATATTAAGTTATAATATAAACACGACTCTTGCCATCTATTTCATCGCCAGATGAAAGACGATTAAAAAATATTATTGTGCGAAAAATAAACTATTTCAAAGATCACTACGATTCTAGTTTGTCCCTTTTTACCAAATAAAGTATGGAACCCCATAATTAACCAAAGGAACAGTCGTAAATATTTAGTAAAACCGTATTTTATAGTTAATATATAAATGTTTATAATATCACTAATCATTAAACTGTATAAAACTTAAAACCTAACACAATTATAACAAAGATTATTTATTAGTTGCTGTTTGAAGAAGATAAAAAAGTTTTTTTTTAAAAAAGCATTAATTCGCTTCTGCCGTTCCATATTTCCCAAAGTAAACACAAGTCTGACGTCACGGGATTATATACAAAATTATTCACAAACGTTTGGAGCTCCCTACAAAACACCCTCCCCTCTCCATGTTAAGAATGGCCTTCGAAATAATGATGTTATTTCAGCACAGTACCTAAATACGTAAGTACAAAAAATAGGCAAAATAAACAAATTCATTTCCGTGTTTATAAAATAGGGTATCGATTTACTATAACGTCGTAACTAAAAAGTGAACACCCCTTACAAATGTTGAAATATTAACTTTTATTATTTTTCTTTAATAATTCTTATATAAGTGTCCATTCAATAATAATCCACTGAAAAATAGCAAGAAACTGAACAGAAACATATTTTTAGTAGGAGTGACGCTCCTACAGGTTCACCGTTTTAATAAAAAAATATCTACTAAAATTCTACATAAAATAGAACTAGAAAATAGAACTTACATTTTTATGGTGACTGGCAAAATGTCAATCTTGTAGCATGAATTTTCGTGTCTTATCTGTTCCAAGTCAAACTCAACTGGCAAAACGATTCCAATAATATTATTTTTTTATAATCTTTATTGCTTTTTATCTTCACGAATCCCTCTACTACATATATTGAGAACTTATTTTTATAACAGGCAGTAGTCTCAAGTAAAGGGACAGTGACTTTAAAAATTAAAAGATGTCTAACATAGAGGTGATAAAAGTTTCAATTACTGAAAAACAAAAGTATTTTAATATCTTTTAGCACTTTCTTGTCAGATTTGTTAATGCTGAACGACTGGGCAGGAAAAAGGTCATGTTTTATGAGGGTTTTTTTCACACACCAAAAATAAATCCACATCTTATTTTTATGTTATTAGCTTTTATTTTCACTAGTAGCTTAAAATAAATGTTCTACATATTATCTTCTAATACAAGCAAAAGAAATGTTTAACATTTTTTGGAATCGTTTTGTCACATAAGTTTGAAATACTACTTTTCATTGGTTTGTCAAATATAAGTTTTCTGATTCCAATACCTAAAAAAAGTTCTAGATGTTCTAGATTCTGATTAGCTGCCTCAACACTAATTATATCACTATTTTCAATAACAAAATCTGTGTTGCATTAAAAAAAAAAATAAATAAATAAAACCAATGAAGAAAATTCAGTTTCATCAACAGAATTTTTTTTTTTACTTTTTGACCATGGTAAATATTAATCAGCATCAAAATAGCTTTGTAAAGATATCAAACTTGACCATATTGAGAAATATCAAAATGTTTTAAATGAAATCGCAGGTACTACATTCCGCCATTTTGAATTTGCCCACTTCTTTAAAACGCTTGTAACGATAGTTCTAGTGAAAGGCCCATCATGAAATTTGGAATATATATTGGCATAAGATCGACAAATCTTTTTAAAAGAAATTGAAAGAACGGTTTTTGAGATAATTCAGGTTAAAAGTTGAAGTCAAGGCCGACTTTTTTAATTTGACCTTGAAAAAAATATCCCCAGATAAAATTCTAGATCTATCCAAGTGCTTTAAAATGATATATGAATGAACTTTGTAGGCCCATAAACAACAGAGATATCGTCTTATGAAGTTGGTCACTTCTTCATAAAATTCACATTTTTGTAAAAGGTTAAGGTCATATCTCAGGAACCCCTTGACCTTGAGATTTGTAACAGGTATCATTCAATTCCTTTCATTGGAATCTATAAGTGTAGCAAATTTGAAAAAAAAATCGTGTCAGATATGGTTTTACCCCCTGTCGATTTGACATGGAATGAACCATATATATAATTTCGTATTCCTGTCTGTTTGTTTGTTTATTTGTTCACAATTTGATTAATATATACAAAAGGTCCATTACTTTAATGCTTCATTCAGTCCTATATATAGTATGATTCGTGTAAAATAGACGATTGAGAGATGACGTCATTTGCATATTACATTAAGGAAAATCGATTTATTAAATAGCGGTGTCTTAGTTATTGTTTATAGTGAGAGAATTGTTTTAAGTTTTCTATTTAAGTTTATTATTTAAATTTGATTTATATTGATAACATTTAATTTAATTTATTTTTACCAACATGTATTTTTTCATAAACCGATTTCATTTATTTGAGTTTTGAGTTATTTCCCTTTCTTCTTTTTGTTTTTGTTTTCTTTTTCGGCGGATAATCAAACTAAAAATAATTCACACAAATTTACTTTCAAGCATTATTTTTTGAATTAGTTCAAATAAGATCATTTTAGTAATTTCGCAATAAACGTTTTGGTCCAGTGGATTTTTATTTTAAAATAAACAACCCAATTCAACTACGATTCTTTATTTAAAACAGAAACAAACAAACAAACTTTAATTTACGTTTTTTTTACCAGTTTTTTTCACATTTATTTGACATCGTAACTTCTAATTTTTTTTCTTTTAATAACATAATCATCATTTTTATAACATAAAAACGTGTATTTCGGTTAACACAAATTCTATTTTGGTATTTTTGAAACCGAATTATTTACAGTTTGTTTTCGTTGCAACAAACCGTAATAACAAATCTTTCTAGACTGAGAGAGCATAAAAGAAATTCGCTTAAACTCGAATATAATCATAAAAAGGTGCTCAATATCCGGAGAATAGCTTCTCCCTTTTGCCGAAATATCTGGTGGAGAGTTTGTCACGTACTTCTGCTTTTTCGGGGGCGGGGGTTACATTTTAGTGTTTTCATTCGTTCTTTAATTTTTGAAATTTTTCTTGGGGTAACGATGGAGTTAACATATAATAATGAAAAACTGGTTAATATTCTTAGTATAAACAGGTGTAGCGAAACCGAACTTCATGTCGACCCTAGCAACGCTGGGTATCCATGGGTATCCATGCTAGTATTACATATTTACGGTCAATTTTATATGCGCTGTTCGGATTTATTCTGTAAGGAATGAAAGAAGCAGCGAAAAATAAATATTATGACAGATTTGCAAAGATTAAATACTTTAAAAAATTGCCAACAAGAAAACGGTAATCAGTTACATATTTAGCATCAACTTATCTGACTGTTCGGTACTTTTTCATTTCCTTACTGAAATGGGTCATATCTCCGTTATAAAAAAAACAAAAAAAAAACAGACTAGCGATTATTGTTGTTCGATCCTTATGAAATCATTAAAATACATACAAAACTAATCCAGAACGGTTACTTGCAGCTTTAACTGTTTTGAGGATGCACTCTTTTTTTTTATTAGACCATTTTTCAACTTATTTTTGTTGGCTAATTTTACCAGCAAGTATTACTTAAGTATTCAGTCAAAAATACCATCAGGATTTATCATCACAAAAAATAATAAATACAAAAAAATACAACAAAAAATAAACTACGCTTCATAAAATATGAAACTGTATTTTTCTTTAATTGCAGCACGACCATGACCACGACGACTTCAATATTTTTTTTTACAAGTTGATCACCACTTATCAAGGCCCGGAAGCCACTCAGGGATAAAGGTTATTGCATGTACAGTACGTTAGTGTGGGGGTTTAATACAAATGTCTACTTAAGGGTGCGTTTCATCAGGAATTTGTTTACGTTGGACTTGAAGACATCCAGGTTGTAGTCAGGTGGGAAGCAAGCAGACGGAACAGAGTTCCACAGGCGTGCAGTTCTAAGAAAGAAGCTTTGTTAATGGAATCTACGGTTTGATTTAGGCACAGCTAAAGAGTGGGGAAAATTTCTGACAGTAGTTTCAGCTAGACGGGTGTTTTTCGTAAAAGATTTACGAGGGGGGACTAGAGATTGGAGCTCAGACGAGCACCTGCAATGGAAATAACGATAAAACAAAGATAGGCTTGCAACGTCTCTTCTATAGGAGAGAGGTTGCAGAGAAGAGAAAAGGGCATCCCCCACTAAGCTACGAAGTCTATTTTGTACTCTGTCAAGGCAGGATAGGCTGTTTTTAGCAGCTCCTGCCCATATATGGCAGCAGTATTCCATCTTTGGGCGTACTTGGCTTTTATATAGATAGAGAATTGCATCAGTAGTGAGATATCTTCTGGAGCGGTAGAAGGATCCCACCATCTTTCCAGCGATCTTGGCAACAGACTTGATGTACATGCTCCATTTCAGATCAGGAGTAAAGGTCAAGCCCAGAAGCTTGTCAAAACATGGGGCTTCTCTTAGACGAGAGCCATCCATTTCAATTGATGCCAGATGGGGATCAGAGCGTTGATGATGTAAAGATAGGAGCTTGGTTTTAGATGCATTAAAGGTAACCAGCCACCTCTCCCCCCCCCCACTGAACCATGTGCTCGAGATCAGAGGAGAGAGAATCAGAGAGAACTTTGTCATTTACAGCCGTTGATGTGTTGCTGTAGATGGTCGTGTCATCAGCATAGATGTCAACGAATGATTTAAGTATGTGTTTAGGGAGGTCATTGATGTAGATCAGAAAGATAGTTGGGCCCAGGATTGACCCCTGAGGGACTCCAGCATTTATATTGCAAGCCTCCGATTTTTGTCCATCTACCACTACTCTTATGAGCCTATCGGAGAGAAATGATTTAATGATTGAGAAAACATTACTAGTGATACCGTAGCTGGAAATCTTGTGAAGTAGGCCTTTATGCCATATCTTGCCGAAGGCCTTTGATATGTCAAGAGCAATTGCCCTAGAAAGGAAGCCTTTGTCAAGAGATTCACTAATCCTATGAGATATAACCGTTAGCACATCTGCGGTAGATCTTGCAGAACGGAAACCATATTGCATGTCCCTAAGAAGGTTATTTTTGCTGAGGTGGTTGACTATTTCTCTATTTAATATGGATTCCAGCAACTTACTCATGACACACAGGAGACTTATTGGTCTGTACTGAAAGGGAGATGACTTATCATCTGAATTCTTAAATACAGGGCATACTGATGAGGTTTTCCAGGGTGTTGGAAAGCACTTCTCCTTAAGGCAACGCTTAAACAGTTTCGTAAGTATGGGAGCAAGTTCAGGTTGAAGCTTTTTTAACACTATAATTGGGATGGCGTCAGGGCCAGTTGCTTTACTGGAATCAAGGTTCTTGATTAGCTTAGCGACCTCATGCACAGATATTTGTATGTTACCTAGCGTGTTCTGTGTTATAGAAGGAAATATGGGGAGTTGATGGCCTTCGTCGCATAGGGTAGAATTAGCTGCAAAGTTCTTGGCAAATAGTTTGGCCTTGTCTGAAGCTGAGGAGATGACCTCTGGCCCGTTGATAATGGTTGGGATAGAACGCACACTTATGTTCAGGATCCTATTTGTTATTTGCAAAAACTGGTGGGAACCAAGCCGCTGATCAGCTACTTTGGATTTAACGGACTGAGCATATAGCTTTCTTGCATTTTTTATTCCTCTTTTACAGTGGTTGCTGGCGTTCCTGAAAGCGGCTTTAGTCTCAGTGCATCTCTTACGTTGGTAGCTATGGAAAAAGTGATTACTGTGCGGGATGGCAGCAGCACATTCAGGGGAGAACCATGGCTGGCTATTGGGTTTTTGTTGGAATTTTTTAGATGGTATGAATTGGTCTATGCCTACAATTAGTCATTCGGTCAGATCTGATACTATGGAGGACACATTCTTTTTAAACATGGAATGCAGAGGTAGATCAGATATGAATGTACGGAAGCTATCCCAGTCAGCCATGGAGTATCGGTATACAGTACGGTGGAGGGGTACGTCTGGGGACTTATTACATTTAATTTTTATCTTAATTGATACGACGGAGTGGTCGGAGGATCCTACAGGAGAAAGAACGGAACATGAACATAGCTCAGGGGAAGTTGAGAGAAACAGGTCTAGAAGGCTTGCATACTAACCTGTAGTATCGGGCACACGGGTGGGCTCGCAAACAATCTGAGTGAGGTCATAAGCAATGGCAAAATCATGACAGAACCTCCCCTCATCGCCTGCCTTGGAGTGGGTCAGCCATTCCACGCTATGGACGTTAAAGTCACCACAGATGTGAAGGTTAGCCGAGGGATGTGTAAACAGTATGTGGTCAATTTTATCAGATATACTCTTAAAGATAGTAACTCCGCTGTTATGGGGCCGATAGAGGGCAAATATAAATGCAGTGGTGTAAGCAAGTGCAACCCGGAAACACATATAAAGTAAATTAGGATCTTCTCTAGATATATCCCTGCCACGTGGGAAGCCATCATATTCCATGCACATGGCGGTCTTGGGGGTCAGACTTAGATGTTAAGTTAGAGTATCCGTTAATTATGAACTCATTTAGGGAAGTGGTCCGCCCTATTCCAGTTTCGCTTAGAAAGAATATGTCCGGTTTCGTCTCCTGTAATTGTGTTTCAACCTCTGGAAGGTTGGAACGTAAACCCCTGATTTTGGAGAAGGAGACCTGGTAGTAGGGGTCTACTTTGGAAGATTGGGTTCTAGGGTTATTCGAGTTTTATTTCTGGAGATATTTCATGTTGAGGTTTTGGGATTTGTGGAACAGGTCCGCATATATAATCAAACTTACACTTTAACACGTGACTAAATTGAAAAGATGCGTTGCTCTCTGGAAGGGCATAAAAATACACATTGGCTCAGTCTAGAATGATTTCTTCTCCACTGGTCGAGGTCAGAAAAGATGAGATGCAGTACCACGACAAATACTACACTGTGATATTGGTCTCTTCAGCATACTTCTTTTCTTAAAATCCCGAGGGGTGCGGCAGAAAACTATATCACAAAATTCGGTGATTTAAAAATAAACGCATTCGTTACATTTCCATAGAGAACGGTTCCATGTTACCCTTAAAAATACAATAACGGTTATTGTTTTTCGAACCTAATAAAAGCAAAACTTTTTTTTTATGGACGCACTCCTTTTTTTTACATAAGACATGTTCCACTTGCATTTTTTGTGGGGAGGGGGCTTATTATACCAGCAAGTATTACCATTAGGATTTATCGTAAAAAAATACAACAAAAATATATACAATTCACAAACTACGAAAGTTTATTCTTTTTAATATTTTAGCACAATGGCAACAACAACGACTTCAAAACATAATCAAGCTTACACTTAACCACGTGACTCAATTGAAAAGGTTAACTCCTGATTAGTTGAGTTTTCTTTGTATTATTTTGCTAAAATAGAAAATATGCTTAAAACATTAAGCAATTAACAAAATACGAAACTACATTTTTTTCGTTATTTTATCCAGCCACCGCCGACCAGGACAAAAGTTATTACAAATTACAGTTTGACACGTGACTACTATACAAACGTTAGCTCTCATTTAGTTGCGTTGCACGCTGGATAGGAAAACTATAAATTGCCTGTCTAGAAGGATTTCTTCAACACTGATCGAGGTCAGTGTCAGAACAAATACTACACTGTGATCTCGACTTTCTCAATAGATTTTTTTCCTTAAAATTCCGTTTTTTTTTTTTTTTTGCTTTTTCTTTTGCAAAAAATCATATTAACAAATACGCTCTATTACTTGGAAGACATACAAATCAATGTATAAATATATATGAAATACGTTCGTACATTGCCACGATACATTCATTTTGGACACGGGTGCCAGTGTCTGACAGTATAATGGGTGGGCAGTGGATCCAACTAACAACCGTACTTATTTTTTTTTATTATTTGACAGGTGGGGTGATAGACATACTTCCATAGGGCAACGCCCGTACATGGGTCCTGCTATCCTCTGATAATGTTAATTTTTATTTAATTATAGCTTGTCCGTCCATATTTATATATATTTTATTCTAATATCAATTTCTCAATTATTTATTTAATTAATATACTTTAGTAATTATCTGTTTAATTTATTTTGTTCTGAATTTCGGTTTTGGTCGACTATTCCTGATCTGTATAAGGGGAGTAATTCATGCATTATTTTAATTCTTTAATCTTTTGATTCGTTTTCATGTTAATTGAAGGGAGGTAGGGTAACTCATGGCCGGAAATCATTTAAATGAGGAATAAAATAGGGCAAAATGAATTAAACAGATAATTACTAAAATATATTAATTAAATAAATAATTGAAGAATTGATATTAGAATCAAATATATAGAAATAAAGACGGACAAGCTAGTAATTAAATAAAAATGAACTTTATTAGAGATAATATATGCAATCCTAATTTCCTCGGTAAGATAATAAGAAAAAATAGCTGACGAGAGCCAAACATTATTTACCAGTACCTGGCCCCCTGATTTTAAGCTTGAAACCGACGGTATCAATGTTTTTCTGACCTTCTGTAAAGTATATATATATATATGTATATATATATATATATATATATATATATATGTATATGTATGTATGTTATGTCAGGTCATGTCATATGCTACTGGTACCATTTAACCCAGTACTGGTCGGGTCACCGGCGACTAAACTGGTTCCCCCACAAGACTTGTTTGGTGAGGAGGGCGGCTAGTCTCCCTGAAAGATTAAAAACAAGACCTTCCAAAGGGCGAATGAACTCTTTTTCTGGGTCAACGGCCAACTAGCACCGTGTATATTTGTGTGTGTGTGTGTGTGTGTGTGTGTGTGTGTGTGTGTGTGTGTGTGTGTGTGTGTGTATATGTGTATTGGGGTAGAGAGGGCTCCCGTAAGCCGTGATGAAAGCAACCTTTCTAGGAGAAGCAAATCTTTGAGCGGAAGACCAGTACCCGCATTAAGCTGGTCTGCAGTTTAATTTGTTGCTGGCTATCTTGCTCTTGCTTGTTGCTGGATCTCAACATTTTGAACCGAGAGAGAGACTTAGCTGTCGTACAAAGCTAAGACTCTGTAACATCATATTTGTATAGATACTCCCTCAGACATTTGGGCTCATGGATTTTAAATGTCTGAGGGAGTGGCACTCGTCTGACAAGACGTTGCAATCATCATGTATGTATGTGTGTCGAGAGAGAGAAGGGGGGAGAACTCTACTCTAAATGTTGCCCTTGTTAAATTCTTCATTAAATCTGAATGCAGATTTCACGTTTTTATTTAACCCGAAACAAATAACGCCATAAAATTGCATGCAAATTGCAAACAAAACTTCACATGCCGTGCATTTATTTGATATCAATTTGTATTTCTTTTGTAAAAACTGCACAAAAACGGACATTGATATTCATCGTTAGACTATATACGTTTTTCAATGCATTTATCGAATTGTTTTCTCTCCATCCTCGCACTTTCTCTCTAATTCCGCGCTCTTTTCTCACGGAACTATTTCTATTAACCTGTTCTTGCCGCATCACCATTTCCCCCTCTCTCCAAGAATGCCAACCTACGATTGCAATCTACACTTTATCCATTCCCTCCTTCCGAACCGTCATCATTTCCTCCGTACGTACCGAGATGTCGTTTCTGTTGACCTCAGCGCCATTGATGTCTCTGCCTACCGCTGGATTCCCACTTTTACAGACCGGACTATTCTTGCAGTCGGACGTGGCAAGTTTGCGAAATGTGCCAACCGTTGACCGCCGAGCGTACATTGAGTGCAAGAGGCCCATCTCACTTCCTATTGCCTACCATCCAATGATTTTCACTTGGCGTAAAACACACGTGTTTCTTCGACGGGTCGGAAAAAACTCGCCTTTTCTCCGCTTGCTGACGGAACATGTCAAAACCAAAATGGAGACGCCCCATCACGCGCTCGCCATCGTGGCAATCAATGGAAGTGACCTCTCACACGGATTTCTTTAATAATGCCTCCTTCTTTTATCAGTCTCTCTGTCTATTTATCTGTCTATCTCTTTCTAAAAAAAAATACGGCCACTCGCTTTCCAGCTTATTGCCTTTCTCAACCTTAACCTTAGTATGTCCTCCGATGAATATATCACAGAATCGTTGAATGGGGCAATGCTAACAAACTCTTATCTCGACATGAGATGAGGTTGATAATTTTTATTATTTGGATGATTCGGACCACTGTTCTCTTCTTGAATGTTTTTCGTCACTATGTTTCGGGCGATCTAACCTCCGACTGTGTTCGGGTGCGTCTTGTCAAACTCGGGAATCTTTGGATCATTTGAATTATTGGACTACTGTTCCCATCTTTGGTGTTATTCTAAAAATTTTAAGGCGTAAACTTTCTTATCAAAACCGGGAATCCTTTTGTCGAGCTCGGAAATCTGCACGAGATTTTGAACGGAATCCTTTATTTAATCCGTAAGAACCCGTGATAGACGGAACGAGCATGCTATTCGAAATTCGGTGCAGATTCCCGAGGTCGACAGAAAGATTCTGATGTCGACAAGACAAATTTGAAGAATGTCCAAGGTTACATTGGCCGAAACATTGTATAAATAACACCCAAGATAAGAAGAGGAGGAGCACTAAACTTGCTCCACTCGAAAGCCTGTAAGCAAGGCCTGTGTGGGTGGACCTCCGAGGACTATTGAAAACATTTGCCTCAGCCCTATAAAGCTTCTGAAATGGCCTAATTTCTGTCGGAGCTGATTATCAAGAGCACAGCCTCGACTGCTATGTAACAGCAATCACAGTATTAATGCCGGTGTCCCTCAGGGGTCCATCCTGGGCCCAATTCTTTTCCTGATCTACATTAATGATCTTCCAAATCACATCCTTACATCATTTGTAGACATTTATGCTGACGACACTACCGTTTATGGTAGCACATCTAAGACAGTAAACGACCAAGTTCTCTCCAATTCTCTCTCCTCTGATCTTGAGCATGTAGTACAATGGGGTAAGGAGTGGCTGGTTACTTTTAATGCATCTAAAACCAAGCTTCTCTCTTTACATCATCAACATTCTGATCCACATCTGGCATCAATTGAAATGAATGGCTCTCGTCTTCAGAAGGCCTCTAGTTTTGACAAGCTTCTTGGCTTGACCATTACTCCTGATCTTAAATGGAACACGTACATCAAATCTGTTGCCAAGGCCGCTGGAAAAATGGTGGGATCTTTCTATCGATCCGGTAGATATCTCACTTCTGATGCTATTCTCTATCTATATAAGAGCCAGGTACGTCCAAGTATGGAATACTGTTGCCACATCTGGGCAGGAGCTGCTAGAAAGGACTTGACCTGCCTTGATAGAGTTCAAAATAGACTTCGTAGCCTCGTAGGAGATGTCCTTTTCTCTTCCTTGCAACCTCTATCTCACAGAAGAGATGTTGCGAGTTTGTCTCTGATGTATCGCTATTTTCATGGAAAGTGTTCGACTGAGCTTCAATCTATGGTCCCCCCTCGCCAAACTTTCACAAGAAACACTCGTCTAGCTTTAAACACTATCAATAATTCCCCCCACTCTTTATCTGTGCCTAAACCTAAACGTAGATTCCATGAACAAAGCTTCTTTCTTAGAACTGCACGCCTGTGGAATTGTCTTCCGTTTTCCTGCTTTCCGGTTGACTACAATATGGTTGTCTTCAAGTCTAACGTAAATAAGTTCTTGATGAGCCGTTATATATAAGTTATCAAATTTACCAAATTTTCATTACTAATGATTACTATATTGTCCAATTTCTACTGTACACTCTTTAACCCTTATCCTTGAGTGGCCTCTTGGCCTTGATAATGTGGTGATTCCTATGTAAAAAAACCCCACCAAAACGCCAAATGAATGGCGCAAACTGATGACGTAATGGGGCGTATGACCATAAAGTTTTCGACAACTATATTTATGGAGAGATGTGGTAAAATGAACCAATCACGTACCAGAGTCGCCGTATAAAATATACTGAATCTATTTGACTTTTTCACTCATAGCTGTTCACCTTCACACGAGAAGAGAACTGTACGCCGCTGAGCTTGATTTGATTAATGATCCCGTTTTGGGTTCCCCGACAAAAAGAGGGTGGGTGTAAATTCATACTTGTCCGTTCGTCCGTTCGTCTATTCGTCCGTTCGTCTGTCCGCACTTTTCTCAATAACTACACCTTCGAATTTTAAAAAATTTTGCACAAACATTAAACATAATATGAGTGAAAAGTAACAGAACAGATTTTCCAGGAAAACTCCGGTGCCTCCCCCCACGGCGTGCCTTTGGGGTTAAAATTGACACCTTTGCACTTATTAAAAACATTGATGCCTTGGATTTTTATAAAACATTCTGAAAACTTATAACTAAGTGATTTCTATATAATTTAGTTTGTCTATACTTCGCGATAACTCTTCAGTGCACCCCAGGGGCTCTTTTAAGGCTAATAAAAGCACTCCATTTTTGTGGCTATTTTACCATATTTGTCTAAAAAAAAATTTTGTATGTCTATTTAGCAGATTTGCGTGGTCCTGAACTCAAATTTAAATATGTTAAGGCCTTAGGGATTTTGAAGGCTACATGGGAGGGGGTAAACTAATAACTTACTCATTTTTTATGACTCATTCACTGTAAACTCAAGATGGACCACGCATGCTTAACTTGTTTTACCAAGAATTCTTCACAATGCAAATCTTTCTGATTAGATTGATACTGACAACATTTGCCTCAGACAATTGCATTTAATATTTGTAGGTGTATAATTAATGGAAATTACATATAATATTTGTAGGTGAAAAATTAATTGACAATTACATTGAATATTTGTAGGTGAATAATTAATGGCAATTACATTTAATATTTGTAGGTTATTAATTAATGGACAATTACATTTACTATTTGTACGTGTATAATTAATGGACAATTACATAAAATATTTGTAGGTGTGTAATAAAGGGACAATTATATTTTATATTTGTAGATGGATAATCATGAAAATTACAAAAAATATTTGTAGGTGTAAAACAAATGAAACATTACATTTATTATTTGTAGGTGAATAATTAATGGACAATTATATTTATTATTGGATGGTGTGTAATTAATGGACAATTATATTTAGTATGTGCTGGTGAATAATTAATATATAATTACATTTAATATAATTAATGGACAATTACATTTCATATTGCAGGTGTGTAATTAATGGACAATTATATTTAATATTTGTAAGTGATTAATTAATAGATAATTACATCGAATATTTGTAGGCGAATAATATCTGGACAATTATATATAATATTTGTATGTGAATAATTAATGGACAACTACATATATTATGTGCAAGTGTATAATTAATGGACAATTAAATTTAATATTTCAAGGTAGGTAATTGATGAACAATTATTTTTAATATGTGTAGGTCTATGGTTAATGGACAATTACATTTAATATTTGTAGGTATATAATTAATAGAAAATTGCATTTAATATTGGTATGTGTATAGTAAATGGAAGATTACATTTAATATGTGTAGGTGTATAATTAATAGACAATAACATTTTTTATTTGTAGGTGTATGATAAATGAACAATTACATTTAATTTTTTAGGTGTATAATAAATGGACAATTATATTTACTATTTGTAGGTGTATTATTAATGGACAATTATATTTAATGTTTGTAGGTGAATAATAAACGGACAATTAAAGTTAATATTTGTAGGTGTATAATTAATGACAATTACATATAATATTTATAGGTGCATCATTACTGGATTATTACATTAAATATTTGTAGGTATATAATTATGGACTATTACATTTAATATTTGTAGATGAATAATTAATGAACAATTACATCTAATATTCGTAACTTAATAATTAATGGACAATTACATATGATATTTGTAGGTGAATAATAATTGGATAATTAAATTTAATATTTGTAGGTAGATAGTTAATGGATAATTAAATTTAATATTTGTAGGTAGACAATTAATGAACAACTACATTCAATATCTGTAGGTGTATAGTTAATGGACAATTACATTTAATATTTGTAGGTATATAATTAATGGACAATTACATATAATATTTGTAGGTGTCCTATTAATGGACAATTACTATTAATATTTGTAAATGTATAATTAATGGGCAATTACATTTATTATTTGTAGGTGAATGATAAATTAACAATTACATTTAATATTTTAGGTGTATAATAAATGGAAAATTATATTTTATATTTGGCGGTGTATAATTAATGGACAATTATATTTAATATTTGTCGATGAATAATTAATGGACAATTACATTTAATATTTGTGGGTGAATAATTTACGGATTATTATATTTAATGTTTGTAGGTGAATAACAAACGGACAATTAAATTTAATATTTGTAGGTGTATAAGTAATGACAATTCGATTTAATATTTGTATGTGTATAATTAATGGACAGTTACATTAAATATTTATAGTTGTATAATTAATGGACAATTACATTTATTTATTTGTATGTGTATAATTAATGGACAATAACATATCATATTTGTAGGTCTATAATTAATGGACAATTACATATAATATTTGTAGGTGAAACATTAATGGACTATTACATTTAATATTTGTAGGTGAATAATTAATTGACAACTACATGTAATATGAGTATATGTATAATTAATGGACGATTAAATTTAATATTTGTAGGTAGATAATTAATGAACAATTACATTTAATATCTGTAGGTGTAGAGTCAATGGACAATTACATTTAATATTTGTAGGTATATAATTAATGGAGAATTACATATAATATTTGTAGGTGTCCTATTAATGTGACAATTACTATTAATATTTGTAAATGTATAATTAATGGACAATTACATTTAATATTTTCAGATGTATAATTAATTGACAATTACATATAATATTTGTAGGTGTATAATTAAGGGACAATTGCATCTAATATAAGTATGTGTATAGTTAATGGAAAATTACATTTAATATGTTTAGGTGTATAATTAATAGACAATAACATTTATTATTTTAGGTGTATTATAAATGAACAATTACATTTAATATTTTAGGTGTATAATAAATGGACAATTATGTTTAATATTTGTATGTGTATAATAAATGGACAATTAATAGACAATTTAATTTAATATTTGTATGTGAATAATAAATGGACGATTACATTAACATGTGCAGGTGTATAATTAATTTACAATTACATATAATATTTGTAGGTGAATAATTAATGGTCAATTACATATAATATTTGTAGGTGTATTATAAATAAAAAAAAATAGACAATTACATTTTATATGTGTAGGTGTATAGTTCGTGTATAATTTCATTTTATATGTTCGGTTTATAATAAATTAACAATTATATTTAATATTTGAAAGTGTATGCTTAATAGACAATTGTATTTAATATTTGTAAATGTATAAATAAAGGACAATTACATGTAGTATTTGTAAGTGAATAATTAATTGACAATTACATTAAATATTTCTAGGGATAATAATTTA
This sequence comes from Euprymna scolopes, assembly GCF_053919585.1. Lineage (NCBI taxonomy): Eukaryota > Metazoa > Mollusca > Cephalopoda > Sepiida > Sepiolidae > Euprymna > Euprymna scolopes. The sequence continues at coordinate 179,023,856 of NC_136482.1, forward strand.
TGGACGATTATATTTAATATTTGGAAAATATAAATAAATGGAAAATTACATTTGGTATTTGTAGGTGAATAATTAATGGGCAATTACATTTAATATGTTTAGGGGTATAATTAATAATAATTAAATATAATATATGTAGGTTTAAAATTACATTTAATAATTGTAGGTGTATAGTTAATTAAAATTATATTTAATATTTGTAGGTGTATAGTTAATGGACAATTACATTTAATATTTGTAGGTATATAGTTTATGGACAATTACATTTGATACGTGTAGGTGTATAATAAATGGACACATACATTAAATATTTGTAGGTGAATAATGCATGGACAATTACATTTATCATTTGTAGGTTTATAATTAAGGGACATTAACATTTATTATTTGTAGGTGTATAATTTACGGACAATTATATTCAATATTTGTTCGTGTATGATTAATGGACAATTACATACAATATTTGTAGGTGTATAATTAATGGACAATTGCATTTCATATTTGTAGATGTGTAATATATAGACAATTTAATTTAATATTTTAGGTGTATAATTAATGACAATAACATTTAATATTTGTATATGTATAATTAATGACAATCACATTAAATATTTGTACGTATAAAATTAATGGAAAATTCATTCAATATTTGTAGTTGTATAGTTGTATAGTTAAATAACAATTACATTCAATATTTATTGGAGAATAATTAATGGACAATTACATTTTATATTTGTATGTGCATGAGTAATTACAATTACATTTGATATTTTTAGGTGTATAATGAATGGGTAATAACATTTAGTATTTGTGTGTGAATAATTAATGAACAATACATTTAGTATTTGTATGTGTATTCTTAATGACAATTACTTTTAATATTTGTAGGTGTATCATAAATGACAATTACATTGTATATTTGTAAGCAAATAACTAATAGATAGTTACATTTTATATTTCTATGGCGAATTACATTGTGTATTTGAATATGAATAATTAATGGACAATTACAATAATATTTGTACGTATATAATTAATGGCAATAACATTTAGTATTTGTAGGAAAATAATTAATGGACAATTATATTTTATATTTGTAGGTGTATAATTAATGACAATTACATTGATTATTTGTAGGTGTAAAATTAATGACAATTAAAATTTATATTTGTAGGCGATTAAATAATATAAAATTATATTTAATATTTGTAAGTGTATAATTAATTTACAATTACATTTAGCATTTGTAGGGTAGGTGCATTATAAATTAACAATTATATTTAATATTTGTAGGTGTATAATTAATGGACCATTATATTTAATATTTGTAGGTGACCAATTAATGAACAATTACATTTAATACTTGTACGTGAATAATTAATGGCAATTATATTTGATATTTGTAGGTGTATAATTAATGGAAAATTACATTTTATATTTTGGGTGAACAATTAATGGTGAATTACATTTTATATTTGTAGGTGAATAATTAATGGAAAATTACATTTTATATTTTGGGTGAACAATTAATGGTCAATTACATTTTATATTTGTAGGTGAATAATAAATTGACATTACATTTAATATTTGTAGGTGAATAATTAATGGGCAATTATATTTGGTATTTGTAGGTGTATAATTTTTGGACAATTACAGTTAATATTTGTAGGTGAATAATTAATGAACTATTATATTTAATATTTGTAGGTGTATAATTTATGGACAATTATATTTTATATTGTATGTGAATAATTAATAGACAATTACATTTTATGTTGTAGGTGAATAATTAATGAACATTGAATTTTATATTTGTAGGTATATAATTAATGGACTATTACATTTAATATTTGTAGGTGAAAAATTAATGGACTATTACATTTAATATTTGTAGGTGAATAATTAATGGGCAATTATATTCGATATTTGTAGGTGAATAATTAATAGACAATTACAGTTATTATTTGTAGGTTAATAATTAATGAACAATTACATTCAATATTGTGGGTAAATAATTAATGGACAATTACTTTTTTATGTTGTAGGTGAATATTTAATGACAATTAAATTTTATATTTGTAGGTGTATAATTAATGGACAGTTACATTCAATATTTATAGTTGTATAATTAATGGGCAATTACGTTTGATATTTGTAGGTGTATAATTAATGGACAATTACATTAATATTTCTAGGTGAATAATTAATGGACAATTATATTTAATGTTTGTAGCTGTATAGTTAATGGAAATAATAATATTGTATATTTTAGTTCATTGTTAATGGACAATTATATTTTCTATTTATAGGTATATAGTTAATGGACAGTTATATTTAATACGTGTAGGTGTATAATTGTTGGACAATTACATATAATATCTGTAGGTTTATAATTAATGGACAATTACATTTATCATTTTAGGTGTATGATTATTGGACAATTACATTTAATATTTGTAGGTGAATAATTAATGGGCAATTGTATTTAATATTTTTAGGTGAATAATTAATGGACAATTACATTTAATATTTTAGGTATATAATAAAGCGAAAATTGCATTTAATATTTGTAGGTGAATAATTAATGGGCAATTTTTTTTTATTATTTTTGGTGAATAGTTAATGGAAAATTACATTTAATATTTTAGGTATATAATAAAGCGAAAATTGCATTTAATATTTGTAGGTGAATAATTAATGGGCAATTGTATTCAATATTTTTAGGTGAATAATTAATGGACAATTACATTTAATATTTTAGGTATATAATAAAGCGAAAATTGAATTTAATATTTGTAGGTGAATAATTAATGGACAAATATATTTAATATTTGTAGGTATATAATCAATGAACAATTACTTTTAATATTTGTAGGTGTATAATTAATGACAATTACATTACATATTTTAGATGTATATTAAATAACAATTACATTTAATATTTTTAGGTGAAAAATTAATGGAAAATACATTCAATATTTGTAGGTGTATAGTTAAATGACAATTAAATTTTATATTTGTAGATGCATAATTAATTACAATTACATCTAATATTTGTAGGTGCATTATTATTTGACAATTTACTAATTGTAGGTGAATAATTTATGGACAATGACACTTAGTATTTGTGTGTGTATAATTAATGGCAATTACATTTAACATTTGTAGGCGAATAATTAATGAAATTACATTTAATATGTTAGTTGTATAATTGATTGACAATTACATTTAATGTTTGTAGATGAATAATTAATGATAATTACATTTAATATTTGTAGGTGAATAATTAATTGACAATTACATTTAATATTTGTAGGTGAATAATTAATTGACAATTACATTTAATATTTGTAGGTGAATAATTGATTGACAATTACATTTAATATTTGTAGGTGAATAATTAATTGACAATTACATTTAATATTTGTAGGTGAATAATTAATTAACAATTACATTTAATATTTGTAGGTGAATAATTGATTGACAATTACATTTAATTTTTGTAGGTGAATAATTAATTGACAATTACATTTAATATTTTTAGGTGAATAATTGATTGACAATTACATTTAATATTTGTGTGTTTATAATTAATGATCATATTATTTAATATTTGTATGTTTATAATTAATGACAATTACGTTTAATATTTATAGGTTTATAATTTTTAATCTAATCTTTTGCCATTCCTTTTTGGGTCATTTTTCTATTACCAGAATGACTCTAATATCTAATTCCAGCATATTCATACAATCGGGTAAACTAAAAGCAAGTAGGAACTTTTCAAGCCAAGCGGCCTGCTGCTATTAGGGTGAAAAATTTTCTAGCATTTAGGTGGAAATTTGTTGCTTGTCGGGTGGGTACATATGCACTTATTCTTCGGAGCACTATTTTTCGAAGTACTTGTAAAACAAACACCTCCGTTTGATTGGCCAGAGGCATCAATACGAATAGGCTTCCGTATTCTTCCTTATTATTAATTTTTGTTGCTCACAAGGAGCTTTCACACAGGTCATAAAGGATCTGTCCTTTACAACAACCTGTGATGTTTTCTGGAAGCATCGTGACAGAAAAATCTCCTCAGATTTTCAGTACTCTCCACCTCTTTCGATAACATTTGCAAATGAATTTGTATTCTCGCAACATTAGCGATCATTAATCGCTACTGGAATTTCAGTGGCACTTAACCTCCCCAAGGTCCCCGCTCTCTTCGCACTTGGACAGCGGAGATTTGGTCAGTGCTCTCTCCTCGGGTTTTTCTTAATATTTCAACTGTTTTCATTATTGTTATTCATTGTATATTTCCAGCCATTCCTCTGATTCCAATTTCTCCCATCTTAATATTCTAAAGTTTTTCGGAATTGTTCCTAGTGTATCTACTATTAAACGTATTATCTTGATTTTTTTCATCATCCAAATCCCTTTCAGCTCTCTAACTCGGTGTATTTGTTCTGTTTCTTCTTTGATATTTATCCTGTGGTCAGTTGGAATAGCAAAGTCTATGATTTGGCAGGACTTTCCTTTCTTTCTTTCTTTCTTTATTATTATTATTATTATTATTATTATTATTATTATTATTATTATTATCATCATTAATCTTCTAATTACAATAATGATTATCATTTTTATATTTTAACCGTACATTTATTCTTATTGTTTTTCCCTTCCCTCTTTCTTCTATCGCTTTCGACTTTTCTCTCTCTCTCTCTCTCTCTCTTTCTCTCTCTCTCTCTCTCTCTCTCTCTCTCTCTCTCTCTCTGTTTGACTGTTTATTTCCACACGCTCGTTCTTTTTCTGCGTTTCATATGTCGAAATCTTTCGAAGCCGAAGGAATGTCGGCCAGGTCAATAGGCGAATACTGATGTAAGATCGAGCCATCTCCGCCATCTTGTAAGATCGGCAGTGGGAAGTTGGACTGCTTTTCCTCAGCGGGAGAATGTCGAGAAAAAGAAAAAATGAAACGTCGTGCAAAACACAGATTGAGGTCGACCAAACATTTGATTTATGCGGGTTGAGATGGGTAGCAGTGCATGCCAGCTGTATAACAGTTTGACGGGCGGGAAAACTGACAAAAGGGATTGAAAGATAGAATTAAAAGTTTGAAACTGGTGTCAGTTTGTCTGTTAGTCTGTGTGCTTTGTTATACCTGCAAAGTTCTTATATATATATATATATATATATATATATATATATATATATATATATATATATATATATATAACACGAAATTCGATTGAACTGATATCACACCATTGCAAACCGAACAAGGGGTCATTAGCCGACTATCCGCAACACTTGCATAATCCTCACTCGAAAAATATATATTTGAAAAAAAAATCTTTCAGAACAGTTGTATGTCATCCTACATCCTCTGTTTATCAACTATAGATGCCATTTGTTTGAATTTAAAACCAACAGTACCGATTTTCTATAATATATATATATATATATATATATATATACTTATATATATATATATATATATATATATATATATATATATATATATATATATATAAGTAATAAAATTGATAAATCCTTATCTTATAAATACAACTCTGGTAAATTAAAAAAAAACGTATCCATTTGGAATTTTGAGACAGTGACGATTTTTACAAGTAAGGAAGACGTTTTTTTTTTATAACATGAATAGGTTAGTCAAATTAATCATGAGTAGGTAACTAGATCCAATATCTTGAACATTTCTTGGTCTTTAAGGGAGGTGGTATTTGATCAACACTGCTCGGGAGCCATGATTTAATATACTGTTTTGTTTTAAACCCCCGAAACAGTATTTAATGGTAAACAACTAATGATCCCTCCAATTAACATTAGGACTATTGTGAATTCGAGAGAGCAATTTCATGCATAGATTGCAGGGGGTTAAATGATTTACTGACTAAATAGTTCTTCCAACGAATGATTAAAAAATATAAAAATTAAATATTTTTTCTTAAATACTTTTAAAGGATAAAATCTTCCAAGACTATATATATTTGTATATTGTGGCAGCAAGTCATTATTCAAGCACGTCTGATTGAACACGACAGCGTTATTCTTTTTCCGATTTTTCTAGATATCTTTTCCATTCGTCGAGCGGTCTTTTTAATTTCACCAAGCGTATTGTAAAAAATGGCGCCCAAAAGTTGTTATTCAGCTATATTCTTCTCAAACGCTATATATATATATATATATATATATATATATGCATATATATATATATATATATATATATATATATATATATATATATATATATAATGTAACATTGTCTATGTGTGCGAAATCGTTCCCTAATGGCCCCGAAATGGCTGGGCTGACTTTTATGAAATTTCACACAAATGTACTTTATGCATCTGGTAGTGTTCTTAGAAAGGTTTTGTATCGAAATCTCTTCGATAAGTAACCGAAAAAATCTGATGAAAGAAGGGACGGGCGATTTTTACCAAAGTTAACACCTTATTCAACCGAAAATAAGAAAAAAAATCCGGCATATAGTATCAACAGTAGGTTCTTCGATAAGAAAGATGCGCGTTCGAAATGAATGTTTCTGTTTAAAGTACAAATGAACGATAATACTTGACTTTTTTATTCTATACTAAAATTAAAGCTATTATCACAGCACAAGCAGAATGGCCTGGTAGATAAAATCAAGAGTATTTTCTTTGATATGACAAAAGCATGTTTTAAATGAATGTCTCTGTTTAAACCATGACACTTGGCATTTGCATTTTAAACTTGCATTCAAGCCGTTATATATCAAAATAATTTTATAACATCAACTATAGGTTCTCTACACTGCAATGTAAACTACAATGTATTGTGGACTACGTCACTGCAGTGAGGCACGTGATACTTCCTCCCTATGCAATGAATCGATTTGATTGAAAAAGGGACCATTTCACCGATTTCGATGACAATAAAAATATGGCAGTGTGAAACATTCGTTGATAATAATTTAATCGCGGGCAACGTTTTGTCTCTCTGCTAGTATATATATATATATATATATATATATTATGATATAAAGCTGAACGTCTGTGTGTGTTTGTGTGTGTGTGTGTGGTCACGAATAGGGACCCATATGGTTGACTATTTTCAAAAACTGATTACATATAATAATAGAAGATGTATCGAGACACAGGAATGGGTAAGTTTGATCTGGCAGAACGGTGGTTTATAAAAATTGTGGGGTCAGCGTTCGCGCCTGGCCCCCAAAGTATAGAAATAAAAAATGAAAAAAAAAACGTTTACAAGTGTTTTTGATATAGATGTACATAAGAATACTTTGATAAGTATGTTTCAACTTAAATAGGGATGGTATAATAAAATTGTGGGGACTGCGTTCGCACCTGTACTCCATGGAAATATGGCACAAACTTTAACACAGACTTTCCATATCTATTTGTGTAAGTATACTTTGATAATTATGTTTCAGTTTGAAGAAATATGGTATAATAAAATTATGGGGTGTTCGTTCGCGCCAAACCTCCGTAGAATGGGAATATATCACAAAATTTAACAAGGTTTTTTAAAAGGGGTGAGAGTCCACAATAACACCTTAACTGTAATCTTAATTCACATTAGCTTTAATTTAATTTTTTTTAGTTGAATTATATTGTGTCGAATAAATTCACCTCATAAATTCACGTTCTTATTAAAGTGAAAGCAAAAAAAAACTCGGAACTTTAGACAATTCTCGACACAAATTTTGCATAACACTGTTTTTTATTTCTCCACTTGCACGTGGCGCTCTTTCGAAAATAGATAAATAGATAAATAATAAAAAATAAGAACATTACTTGTTATCGTGTCAAAAGAAAGAAATATTCTGCTCACGTGATTACGTGTCTTTTTAAAAACATTGCACAACCTTTTTATTTTTATTTATATATCTGTTTAAGCTTTTTTGTCACTGTACTAGAAGGAATTCAGTTGATTACAACTCTTTCTGCGTGTTCTTTACATTACAATAGTACAACACTGAATCGTACGGCGCAATACTACACCATTCAATACTGTAAAACTGGAACGAAGCTGTTCTGCTTGAAAAGGGCGCCATTTTCTTCTTATTCATATTTATATCGATTCTTTGCTTTAAAAAACTAAAGTAATTGCGTGTTTACTTTTTTAATATCCCATTTTGCTGTTTCGGATTATTTTACTAAAGTAAGTAAAGCTTCATTATTTTTCAAAACTGTTTTTGTTTCTTTGTTTTTCGATATTTCGTTGATATTATTTAGTGTTTAGCAGAAAAGCCAACAAACGACTACCTGAAAAAATAAATATACAAGAAATAAATGTTACCATAGTCAATAAAAGTTCAGTTCATGTTTTTTTTTGTTTTGAAATAGTTTTTTAATGCTTTTTACTTGAAATAATTTCAGCGAACCGAAATTAAAAAAAAATTGAAGCGATAACTACTTAATTGAATTTTTATATAAACTACACATGCCATATTCGAATATTCCTCAAGCACAAAATAACTTAAAACATTAAAATATGTTTATAAATATTCCTTACGTTGACGGAACTCTCTTAAATTCTTAACACAGAATGCCCAGGTGCCCCTCCTTCAAATTGAAATCGGGGCTCTCCATTTCAAAGTCGCTACCATTTTGATTTTTTTTTTTAACCGGTTCGTGAATAAAAATTTTTTTTTTTTTTTTACAAACTACTTAAAAATACAAACCAATGAACTTTTCTACCATAAAAGTAACTTTTATTGACTATGGTAACATTTATTTCTTGTATAATTATATTATTATATATATAACATTTTTTTTGTAAGGAAACATCATTTTGTTGGTCAATCTTGGCTACGAATGGAAACAAATTTGATATAAAAAATATATTTTTGCGAAAATTATCTTTACTTTCATCATATTTTGCTTAGGGTAAAATTTTTGAGTATCAAAACCTATCTCTTTACAACCCCCTCCTTTTCATTACCTATCATACTTTCATCAATCACAGTCCATTTTCTGTAGGCTGTTTTTGAACCCAGTCAACGACGGGTACTTCTGCTAGTATATATATATATATATATATATATATATATATATATATATATATATATATATATATATACTGAATTTTGTGTACAGAAAGTTGTTAGATGAGACGAGTCATTGGTACCGTCAGTTTCAAGCCCGATAATTAGGACCGTTTAAGATATCCATATCAAGCTCTCTTCAGCCAATACTATCAGATGAGTATTGGCTGAAGAGAGCTTGATATGGATATCTTAAACGATCCTAATTATCGGGCTTGAAACCGACGGTACCAATGACTTGTCTCATCTAACAACTTTCTATACACAAAATACAAAATATAAATATGCTCTTATTTTTATGATTTTCCTTTTAATTGAGCACTCTGCTGGATTTCTTTTTCCAAAAAAAACCCTAATCATATATATATATATATATATATATATATATATACAGGGTGAGCCAAAAAACGGGCCCGTACTCTAATTAGGCCCCGTTTCTTAGTGTTTTGTCTGAATGAAATGAAACTTTGGTCATAACTAGTTTATTATATTCAAAACATCAAATCAAAATACTAGGCTCTTTGGCCTTTTTTTTTTCTCCGTTGATTGTAAAATGCTCAGAAAAACAATTGAATGTCCTCTGTTTTTTTTTTGGGGGGGGTCACCCTGTATATACTAGCAACCCGTCCGACATAAAATACACGTAAATATATTTCAAACTATACTTAAATTAAGACATATACATACGAGTATTGTTTTTTTTTTCTAACCCGTTCGCTTCTTGTTAGCAAAAAAAAAAAACAAGAAAAATACTCGAGCTGAGATTGAAACCAAAACCTACAGAAAGTGAGTAAAGTGCGATAACATTAGACCAGCATGACACGATTTATAAACGTTGTTTTCAAACTACTTACTCTTAACATAACTAATCTGTATTGTGAACTATTCACGCATACGTTAAAAAACAAGTAAAAATCAGAAAACTTCCACGTATTCCTTAGTAGTATTTTTTCCGGATTAAAACGAATTACAAAGTTTTCCACATACATACATATATCCTATATTCCAGATTTCAAGTGTGTAAATAAAAAATTCGTTGAGTATATAGGTTGAGAAGTGTTTTCATGCACACACATTCTCACTTATATATATATATATATACATATATAATTGAAAAAAATATAATTGCAATTTTATTGATAACATAAACTAAATACAATATTTCTCAACAGCACTCAATTCATTAGTAGAGCTTTTATGATTAAAATTATATAAACATCATTATAAAACTTGTATAAACATGATATAAACACACACGCACACACACACACACACACATATATATATATATATATATATATATATATTCCGTGTTTCATTCACGCTAGGATTAACCACGGTAGGATTCATCAGGCTTATGCCTGATGAATCCTAGCGTGGATGAAACGCGGAATATTGTGTGTAACTTAATTGCCATATATAGTTTATAACTTACTACCTAGCTCTACCTACGTATTGAGCACTGTTTAAGTAAATACTTAGTTTACGCATAAATTTATACTTTCGTATATTAATTTATGTGATTAAATGAAGTAATATATGTGGTAATTACCTTTATTATGTATTGGTTTCGTTTACAGAGACTTAAATAATTTTCCAATTTGAATCAGGAAGATTGTGCGTCTCTTGCGACACTATGTGTCCTTTTGTGACGCTATATAATCGGTTCGCAACAATATAGGTATATATATATATATATATATATATATATATATATATATATATATATATATATATATATATATATATATATATATATATATATTGTTACGAACCGGTTATATAGTGTCACAAAAGGGCACATAGTGTCGCAAGAAATGAACAACATTCCTGATTCAAATTGGAAAATTAGTTAAGTCTCTGTAAACGAAATCAATGCATAAATGTAATTACCTTTTGGAGAAGAATATGATATAGACACGTTCCCTGAACTAAAGCCTAATATTTTTAAACTCAAAAGCAAAACGTTGAAGAGTTACGAAGACGGGAGTTATACGATTAAAATTAATCATATTGTGTGCTCCAGATTTTATTTTTCTACATAGTCACCAGTATTCTCAATGCACTTTTTCCCGACTCTTTTGATGCCGCGATTGTAAAAAGCCGGGGCCCGTTTTGTCTTTTGCATCTCTGTCGCCACTCTGAGATCGACGAACTCATCATTTAAGTGTGCTGTCATCAACTGCATCGACTTTTTGAACGTTCAACCAGCGGTGGTGAATGTTAACTGGCATAATTTTTTTTGCATAAAGGAATTCAAGACCGGAGTTGCTATCTTAGTATCTTACACCGTCAATACCTTCAACAGAGAGATGAAACTTTCAGGTCATGAATGCATGAGTTCAGTCATCATATGGAATAAAAATAATTGTAGGTATTACTTTTGGAATGCCCCTCGTAGTATTAAATAAACAAGGATTTCTTGCTAGTTTGTTTTTGCTTTATCGTTATTTTCATGGCAATTGCTCGACTGAGCTTCAATCTATGGTCCCCCCCTCGCCAAACTTTCACAAGAAACACTCGTCTATCTGAAAACACTGTCAATAATTCCCACCACTATTTATCTGTGCCTAAACCTAAACATAGATTCCATGAACAAAGCGTCTTTCTTAGGACTGCACGCCTGTGGAACTGTCTTCCTTTTTCTTACCTTCGAGCTGACTACAATCTGATTGTCTTTAAGTCCAACGTAAACAAGTTGTTTATGACCCGTTCCACTTAAGTTAACAAATTTACTGAATTTCAATTACTATCGATTATTATATTGTCAAATTGACACTCTTTAACCCTTACCCTCGAATGGCTTCTGGGTCTTGATATATGGTGATGCCTATGTAAAAGAAAAGAAAAATTAATACTATGTATGGTCTGGATGAAAATTAGATATTTTTATCGACACAAATATTCAGAGTTTAGTTTCAGACAAAAACCAGAATGTCGGATACTTATACTAATATCAGCATGTATTTTTATCTATTGTAGCACAAAATATGATCCTCCCATCTGCGACTCGTTGTTTTATAACTTGTGATGGATTGTGAAAGCTGAATAAACACAGGAAAACAAAGACTAATGAATATAGATAAAAAAAAGGATGAAATAATCAATAAGTGATTGATTTAATGAGGGCAACGTGCTACGTTACAAAACAGAAAACGATGATGATAAAACGATAGTCGGAGTTAAAAATATCCAAAGTCAGGATCAAATAAAAAAAAATAAATGGGCAAATAATTTATGAGTCCAAAAATAGAATATTCATTTATAGTAAACTAGCAGGATGAACCGACGTTGCCCGGGATCGAATGATGATCAACAAATATTTCTCACTTTCATATTTTATTGTCATCAAAATCGATGAAATAGACCTTTTTTTTCAATCAACTCGATTGATTGCCTGCTCTAATTCGAGGCCCATCGCGATACACCTGGAGGAGGTTTCATATGCCTCTCGCAGTGAGTAATTTCACAATACATTGTAGTCTACATTGCACTGTAGAGAACCTACCGTTGATTTTATAAAATTATTTTTATACCTAATGGTATGCATTAAAGTTTAAAATCCAAAACTCAAGCATCATGTTTCAATTCTGCTCTAAGCAAAAACATTCATTGCGAACGTGCCCCTGTCATATCAAAGAATCTACTATTGATTTTGTATGCCTGACATAACTGGTTGTGCGGTGACAATGGTTTGAATTAAAGTTTAAAATGAAAAAGTCAAGTATAATTGTGAAATTGTGCTCTAAACAGAAACATTTCTTTTGAGCACGCCCCTGTCATATCAAAGAACCTACTGTTGATTTCTTTATATTAGGCCTTTCGTCTTGTGTCGTAATAAAACTTCTCAAATGCACGTGATGTTAAGCTGTATAAGATGTTAATTTTGGTCAAAATCGCCTGTTCCTTCTTCCATAGGATTATTTCGATTATCGATTATCGATTATCGATTATCATCAATACGTATCAAAGACATTTTGACACAAAACATAAGGACACTGCAAGACACATAAAGTACCTTTGTGTGAAATTCCTAAAAATCAACCCAGCCATTTTCGAGTCCATAGGGAACGAACTCACAGACACACAGACAAAGTTTCTTTTATATGATAGATAGATAGATAGATAGATAGAGACCTGAGTCGACCAAAGGTTTTTTCTATATGCTTTAATAAAAAACGTATGTTAAAGTATTCCTTGCATATGAGATTATCTTCTAACCGTTCTAATTAAGCGAAGTATATAATTAACTGAACAAATAAACAATGTATCTTTTAGCTGCCAACGTATTTCTCTCGTCCATTTCACTTCATGTTCAGTCGACTACACTAGGATATTGATTAATGTATTTATAGTTGCATTTAGCGAGAAGTGAGTTTAGTCAGCGTAGCATATCTAATTTACATACGTGTTTCTGTACACACTAAAACACTTATGTGAATTAAATGCAAACTAGTGTTGCTTTACCTTTATTAATAATGATAAAGTATGATAATATTAATGATAATTACATGGAATAATAACAATAATATTTTTATGAAATAATAATAGCAATAATAATACCAACGAGAAATTGATGGTAAACAGTTATTGCGATAACGCAAACTAATTTGCAAAGGTTATTGAAATAGGTAGCGAGTACTGAAAATCTAGAGACACTTGTTTTCTCTTAGACTGCAGAGTCTACAACAGGTTGTTTTCAAAGAGAATTTCTTGAAGATGGGCTGTGAGAAAACACCTAGTGAGTATTAATAATAATAATAATAATAATAATAATAATAATAATAATAATAATAATAATAATAATAATAATAATTATTATTATTATTATTATTATTATTATTATTATTATTATTATTATTATTATTATTATTATTATAAATTTAATTTACGCAGGCGCCAAGATGGTAAGTATGAATTTCAAATCAGAAAAACAACTGGGGAAAAGTGGACCGACAAAAGCTGGAGTGGAAACGAAGCTAGAACCCCAAATACACAAACATCAAAAGGAAGCCAAACCGATAAACAGGAAGAAAGCAATGTGGAGAAAATGGAAAATTGGAAATGTGATTAGCAGGGAGAGACTAAACAAAAAACATGAAGAACTGAATCAAAACATAGAAGCTAAAGAAGGGAGAGGGAGATAATATAGATACAAATCTAAACATTACAAACAATCAGAACATTTGAAAATGAAAGCCAATTCTACGAAAATATGAACGAACGAAAAACAAAAGCTGAACGATCAAACCTGATAGAAACAAAACTCTACTGGAGTAAGATATGGGAAGAACGATGGGATCACAATAGAAATGTCGAATGGCTGCATGACATGAAAGAAGAGGTACAACAAATCGAAGAAGGAACAGTGATTGAAATCAACAAGGAAGCCCTAAGGTAAACCATAGGAAAAATGGCAAACTAGAGAGCGCCAGGGTATAACGGGATACATGCATACTAGTTCCAAAAATTCACAACATTACACAAAAGGCTAGCCTAAAATCTGAGAAGATTTATACAGGAAAAAACGTGCCAGATTGAATGACAAAAGATAGAACCACACTGATACACAAGGACAAAGAGAAAGTCCCCAGCAACTATAGGCTCATCAAGTGCTTACTCATCATGTGGAAAGTACTAACAGCACAACTGAGGGAACAAATCTATCACTCCCTGAATAATCGCGGTCTTCTTCCCGAGAAACAGAAAGGATGCCAAAAAATGGAAAAGAGGAACACGAGATCTGTTATATATAGATCAAAAGATCTTAAAGGAGGTAAAAAGGAGAAAGAATTTAGCCATGGCATGGATCGACTACAAAAAAGCGTACGACTGGATCCCCCGAGCATGGATAATAGAATGCTTAAAATGTATAAAATACCAAGCAGTATAAACACCGTGATTGAAAAGGCAATGAAAATATGGAGACTAGAACTGACAGCTGATGGACAACGCATAACAGAAATTAATATATAAAGAGGCATCTTCCAAGGAGATTCACTATCACCATGACTGTTCATCATAACCTGATGTCCCTGAACAATATACTAAGAAGATGCCGAGCCGGATATAAGTTCTCTAATACAGAGGAAAAAAATGAAACATTTTGCAAGGACCAAAAAGAAATTAGAGACACTAATAAACACCACCAGGATCTTCAGCCAGGATATCTAAATGGAGTTTGGAATGGAAAAGTGCGCACTACTTGTTATGAGAAAGGGAAAATTGGAGACGACAGAAGGCATGGAACTATCCAACCAAATAGAGATGAGGGCACTAGGGGAACGAGACGCCTATAAATACTTGGGAATTCTGGAAGCAGAACCATCAAAGCTACAGAAATGAAAGAGAGAATTTTAAAGAAATACCTCAGAAGAACAAGAAAACACCTGGAAATGAAATTATAGAGCAGAAACCTAGTCAAAGGTATAAACACATGGTCAGTATCACTAGTAAAGAACTCTGGATCGTTCATAGGGTGGACAAAACAAGAACTGAGATCGCTCGATCAGAAGACCAGGAAACTCATGACCATGCACAATGCACTACACCCAAAAGACGATGTTGACAGACTCCACGTGAAAAGAAAAGATAGCGGAAGAGGACAGGTTTATATAGAAGACTGTGTGACTGACACAAAAAAACTAGAAAATACATAATGCAAAATACCGAAAGGATAATTATAGTATCAAAAGACAATGAAAACATCGACAGACCAGAAAACAGAGAGACAAAGGATAAAACGAAAAAAGAAAAATGGGAAGAGAAGCAACTGCACGGAAGATTCATAAGAATGACAAAATATAAGAATAACGAAAAACCCCTGGACATGGATGCAAAAAGGACACATTAATCAATAAACTGAATCCATAATAACTGAAGCACAAGATAACTCAATAAGAACCAACAACATCAAAGCAAAGATCAACAAAACACAAGAAAAAGCAAGACTCTGTGGACAAAGAAGACTTTGTGGACAAATTGACTAAACGATAAACCATATAGTAAGAGAATACAGGAAACTGGCTCAAAAGCAATACAATAAATGGCACAAACAAATAGGGGACGACAGTACACTGGGAATTATGCAAACAACTGCATCTCGAACCCATGGACAACTGGTATAAGCATAAATCGGCAACAGTAATTGAAAACGAGAATCACAAAATCCTATGGGACATGGACATAAAAACTGATAAACCTATCCAAGCAAGAAGTGTTACATATACTTATTCATGTTATGACTAATGTAAGAGTCTTATTATATAGCTTGTTGTATCTTGGTGAGAGGGTTTAAGAGGAATGTTGAAAGACTAAAAGACTCAGAGAGAGAGAGAGAGAGAGAGAGAGAGATTGTTCATTTTATTGTAAGAGACTTAGAGAGATTGTTCAAAAGGGAGATTGTTCGTTCCGTGTTCGTGTTATGAGAAAAAAGCTCTTAGAATGATGAGATAGTGTTCACTGTTCAGACATTGTGTAGACATGATGTAGATTCTCATTGTGGATATGAGAAGTCGAGATGTGTATGAAAAGACATTTTATAACACAAATATATAATACAATTTCACTTTACCTTTTTGTAAGAATCATAAACACAAGACGAGCTTTACAAAACACATGATGGTTTATTTCGTCACACGACCGGCCGTGATTCCATCATCAAGAATTCAAAGTTTCACATTTTTTTCTTGAAGTGACTTCTCGCTTCCGAGACGACTGACTGTCTCTCTCCGAGTTTCTCCCCGACTGACCAACTCTCAAGTTTTTTCTCTATTCCTAGAACTTTCTATTTTCCGTGACGTCATACACATGTTAAAACATGTGCTTTCTTTCACGTGTTCTGGACATACGTGTCCAAAACTTTTCCTATTTCTACAAAAGGAATTTTAACCTATACTCAGCAACCTATTTTTCCAATATGTTAAAAACATTATCTTATAAGCTGCATTCTTTCAATTTAAAATTTCATAACAAACTTGATAGTTCACATTCTTTTCTTGAAATATTTTATCTATATTCTAAACAAACGTTTGTTTTATATTTTTAAATTCTCATACGTAATCTATTTCTAAACCTAAATTATGAGGTTCGAATTTCGTCTATTGCTATTTCATTTTCATTTTAACTAATCTCTCTATTTTTATACTTACATGAAAAGGGGACAGCCCTTATCATGTAACAGAAGACCAGATGTCGTAATAATAAACTAGAAAGAAAAGTCCTATCAAATCGTAGACTTTGCTGTTCCAGTTGACCACAGTAAGAATATGAAAGAAAAGTAAATACAGAGCAAATACACAGAGCTAGCCAGAGAGCTGAAAGGGATTTGGATGATGAATAAAATCCAAATAATACCTATAATAGTAGGATCACTAGGAACAATTCCAAAACACTTTGAAAAAAGAATGGGAGAAATTGGAATCAGAGGAATAGCTGCAAAGATACAACGAATAACGATAATGAAAACAACTGAAATATTAAGGAAACCCCTTGGATGCGGAGATTAATACACATGAGCCACATGCGCGGGCCAGATAAACTGCTGCAGAGGCAAGACATGAAGAAGCGTTATATGGAACCAAGAACATTGAATCTGCATATCTACAAATTTTTTATTCCCTCAACCTTCCCCTCCCATTGCCCCATCACCATCCCCCCCCCAAAGCAATGCCAAATAGTCGAGAAAATTCAAGGAGGAGGGAAAGACTGAGGAAAAAGCGATGATCAGATCTCCGCTGGACAAGTGCGAAGAGAACTGGAACCTTTGGAAGGCTTATTGCCACTCCAAATTCCGGTGGAAACCAATGGCCGCTGCCAGCGAAAAATCAATGGTAAGCAGCTGTTGCAATAACGCAAATTTATTTGCAAATGTTATCGGAAGAGGTGGAGAGTACTGGAAATCTTAGGGGATTTGTTGTCACTAAACTTCCAGGGAACGCCACATGTTGTCTTCAAGGAGAGATCCTTGTTGACATGTGTGGAAGCTACTTGTGGGCCGCCAATAATAATAATAATAATAATAATAATAATAATAATAATATAATAATAATAATAATAATAATAATAAAGTTGTTGTTTTTTTCTCGTTTTCTCCTGTTAGACAAACTGCACACTGATATGATGATTCTCACAGCAGTTTTGTCAGCCTTACTACTTCCATGCTGGTTTATGACAAATTAGTTGTGGATTTTTTGTTATTGTTTATGACACAATCACTAAAAGATATACGATGCAATATAGAAATAAAGAGACTGATTGCTTTCAATTGTTCAATAAAAATATCTTAAAACATTTGCTAGATCTGATAAATTCTCGAGTGAAATCAATATAAAATAAATATTTGTAATAGCTGAGGTCGAACAGGTCATGGATAGTGTAGTAGACATATATTAGTAAGAAGGCGGGAATTAAAAATGGAAGAACGTAAGAAATAAAAATTGATGAATGGTTTTTTGCTTCCTTTTATTTCAGTCGAAATTCTCAGAAATCAAGGGAAACCTTGCTGGAGCAAACAATTGAACTCTATATAAGAAACATAGATATTCGAATATTCCATTAAAGTTCTCTTTTACATCCTAAACATTGAATTAAAGAAGTTGTGAACATAATTTTCCTCTCTCTAATTAACCATTTAAATATATTCTAGTATATCATTCTTGTGTTCTCTTGATCTTACTGGATTCCAGGGCAAAGATTTATATAGTCCGGTAGAGTATCCAGCTTCGTGTGTTTCTTGAGGTAACATCACTTGGAGGAAGTGTACCATTTCTTTGTAAAAACCAGTGTTGGTTATCCATAGCGAGAAGATCTTTTGGGGCGTCGCGAATACTATGTTATTATTTCATATTTAGTCAGTGTTCACTTCTAGGGAATAGCATCCTCATGCCAGGCTGTCCTTACTAGCCCTTGTACAGACAGAACTAAGACACTCGAGGATAGCGTCTAGTAGGCATTCAAGTTCTTTTCAGAAAGCATTCACGTTCTCTCCAATAGGCATTTAAGTTCTCTACAGAAGGCATTCACGTTCTCTCCACAGAAGGCATTCACGTTCTCTCTACAGAAGGCATTTACGTTCTCTCTACAGAAGGCATTCGCGTTCTCTCTACAGAAGGCATTTACGTTCTCTCCACAGAAGGCATTCACGTTCTCTCTACAGACGGCATTCACGTTCCCTCCACAGAAGGCATTCACGTTCTCTCTACAGAAGGTATTCAGGTTCTCTCTACAGAAGGCATTCACGTTCTCTCTACAGAAGGCATTCACGTTCTCTCTACAGAAGGCATTCACGTTCTCTTTACAGAAGGCATTCACGTTCTCTCTACAGAAGGCATTTACGTTCTCTCTACAGAAGGCATTCACGTTCTCTCTTCAGAAGGCATTCACGTTCTCTCTACAGAAGGCATTCACGTTCTCTCTACAGAAGGCACTCACGTTCTCTCTACAGAAGACATTCACGTTCTCTCCACAGAAGGCATTCACGTTCTCTCCACAGAAGGAATTCACGTTCTCTCTACAGAAGGCATTCACGTTCTCTCCACAGAAGTCATTCATGTTCTCTCTACATAAGGCATTCAGGTTCTCGCTACAGAAGGCACTCACGTTCTCTCCACAGAAGGCATTCGCGTTCTCTCTACAGAAGGCATTCACGTTCTCTCTACAGAAGGCATTCACGTTCTCTCCACAGAAGGCATTCACGTTCTCTCCACAGACGAAATTCACGTTCTCTCCACAGAAGGCATTCACGTTCTCTCCACAGAAAGCATTCAAGTTCTCTCCACAGAAGGCATTCACGTTCTCTCTACAGAAGGCATTCACGTTCTCTCCACAGAAGGCATTCACGTTCTCTCTACAGAAGGCATTCAGGTTCTCGCTACAGAAGGCATCCACGTTCTCTCTACAGAAGGCATTCACGTTCTCTCTACAGAAGGCATTCACGTTCTCTCTACAGACGGCATTCACGTTCCCTCCACAGAAGGCATTCACGTTCTCTCTGCAGAAGGTATTCAGGTTCTCTCTACAGAAGGCATTAAGGTTCTCTCTACAGAAGGCATTCACATTCTCTCCACAGAAGGCATTCACGTTCTCTCTACAGAAGGCATTCACGTTCTCTCTACAGAAGGCATTCACGTTCTCTCTACAGAAGGCATTCACGTTCTCTCTACAGAAGGCATTTACATTCTCTCTACAGAAGGCATTCACGTTCTCTCTTCAGAAGGCATTCACGTTCTCTCTACAGAAGGCATTCACGTTCTCTCTACAGAAGGCACTCACGTTCTCTCTACAGAAGGCATTCACGTTCTCTCCACAGAAGGCATTCACGTTCTCTCTACAGAAGGCATTCGCGTTCTCTCTACAGAAGGCATTCACGTTCTCTCCACAGAAGGCATTCATGTTCTCTCTACATAAGGCATTCAGGTTCTCGCTACAGAAGGCACTCACGTTCTCTCCACAGAAGGCATTCGCGTTCTCTCTACAGAAGGCATTCACGTTCTCTCTACAGAAGGCATTCACGTTCTGTCCACAGAAGGCATTCACGTTCTCTCCACTGACGACGTTCACGTTCTCACCACAGAAGGCATTCACGTTCTCTCCACAGAAAGCATTCAAGTTCTCTCCACAGAAGGCATTTACGTTCTCTCTACAGAAGGCATTCACGTTCTCTCTACAGAAGGCATTCACGTTCTCTCTACAGAAGGCATTCACGTTCTCTCCACAGAAGGCATTCACGTTCTCTCTACAGAAGGCATTCAGGTTTTCTCTACAGAAGGCATTCACGTTCTCTCTACAGAAGGCATTCACGTTCTCTCCACAGAAGGCATTCACGTTCTCTCCACAGAAGGCATTCACGTTCTCTCCACAGAAGGCATTCACGTTCTCTCTACAGAAGGCATTTACGTTCTCCCCACAGAAGGCATTCACGTTCTCTCCACAGAAGGCATTCACGTTCTCTCTACAGAAGGCATTCACGTTCTCTCTATAGAAAGCATTCAGGTTCTCTTCAGTAATAATTCAAGTTCTCTGCAGTAGGCATTGAAGTTCGCTCCAGTTGGCTGTCAAGTTTGATCCTGTATTCTTTTTTTTTACACAGGAGTTACCACTTATCAATGCCCGGAGACCACTCGAGGATAAGAGTTATTGCATGTACAGTAATCAATGGGATAATATCGTAGTAATCGTTAGTAATGGAAATTTGATAAATTGGATTACTAAAGGGGCTGGTTTATCAGGAATTTGTTTATGTTGGACTTGAAGACATCCAAGTTCTTTATTCAAGCTTTCCCTGTAGTCATTCTCGTTAATGTTACTAAAAAATCAAAGATCCATCTTTAAGTTAATAAAAATAAGGATAGAGTGGAAGATGTTAAGAATCGTTGAACGAGAATAATAATGAGTTACAAAATGAGAGAAAGAATAAACCGATCAAAAACCTATCAAGCGTGCACACAAAATTATGAAAGAACGAAATGAATGAGATATTATTTAAATACGAAATGAAAACCAGTAAAATTGAACGAATAATATAAGAATGTGTAAAACAAAAATAAGTATATATAAAAAGCAGAATACATAGAATAATATTTTTTAAAAAAGCAAAGAAAGAAGAGAAATTAAAGGGAAACGTATAAAAAAGAAAACAAAGAAGAAAACAAAGAAAAGAAAGGAAAAAATAAAGAAAGCCAGAAATAAATGATTCGTTTGGTTTATTTTATTTTATTTTATTTTTACGGCATATGGACACTTTGGTGTTATTTTATGTTATATCCCGTAATTTTAGAAGAAAAGGTTTTTGTTTCAAGTTCTTTATATTTTCTAAATATTTATTTAAAGTTTTTAGTTTGGTTGCTTTGTTTTACGGCATATCAATCCTTTCCGGGTTCAATCATTTTTGTAAAAGATGCATAAAAATGCATCAGTTTTTTTTATATCTTAAAATATTCGTTCATGATGTTTAGTTTGGTTGTTTCGTAGAAAAAAAAATGTTGGTTTTTTTTTTTTGACTTAACAGAACATGATTGAGTTTTGCTAAGGAAAATGAGAGAAAAAAAACAATAACATCAACGTGTGGTGCGTTTTAGTTCAGTAAGCCGATATCTTCAGACAGCCTGATCTGATAACACTAGACGAAAAGAAATGTAATAGAAAACAAAATAAACAACAAAATCACACCCCTTCACTGTTGGGGTCCCTAAATGCCAGAATGCTTTCTACTCTAATAGTTTCTTCCCTCGAACAGCTTGGCTTTGGAATTCCCTTCCTGCTTCCTACTACTCTGCCTGTACTGACATGCAGAAGTTTTAATGTAACTTAACATTTTGTTAACTTTTCATAGACATGATCCCAAATATTAGACCCTTTCGTCCAATTGACGATAAGCTTTGTTAGGGGTGAACGTGATTTTTTTTTAAATTAAGAAAGAAAAACGAAGAATTGAAAGAAATAAAAAAAAGAGAGTAAATAGATTGGATAAAAAACAAGAAGCATAATAGGGAATTGAATAAAGAAAAAATAGAACGAGAAATGGCCGAAGAAAGGAAGAAAAATGAAAGAAACCGAAAGAAAATGCAAAAGAGACAGAAAGGCAATAGAAATATAGAAAACAATAAAAAAAGAAACGAAATGATCAGAAGGAAAAAAAAAAGACATATTTACAAAAGAAGGACAAGGAAAATAAAGGAATGAATGAAATAACAAAAAGAAAGAAAAAACACAGAAAAGGAAGAAGAAAAGAACAAAAGAAAAGAAAGTCTTCTTTTTTTTTTAAATAAGAAATAATGTAAAATGAAGTCTGCGGAGTTGCGAATGTTATTAAAATGATTGTCACGATTACAAGCTGATTACTTGTTTACCGTTTCTTATTTGCGAGACAAGCAAAATAAAGAGCGCTGTTTCCCATCGGAGTGACCTCCCTTGTGATTCGGTTCTCAGCAAAATAAGATTTAATCGGCGAGAAGAAGGCGAAGTGAAAGAATCGCTGCTAAACTTATTCAGAAATGCAGCGAGGCGCCTCGGGTCAGCCTCTTGAGAAAAGCCCACTGCTAGTGTTTATTGACTAAAGAAGAGAAAAATGAAAAACACGACTTGCCTGTCCATTCACACATTCATTGTAGTAAAGTCAGAGTTAGACTAAATTGCGGATTTGATGAAGTCAGCACAAATTGGTAGAAACTGGTTCAAGCGTTGCGATTCAAACGTTGTGATTGCTTCGTTGCGCGCCAGAAGTTTAAAATCGTACAAAACGCGGTATTTTTCTAGAGTAAATTAAAATGAAATATAACATGGTCGTTGCTTTTTTTTTTCTGTGTCGCTACAGTTTAAACCTCTTAAGCTGTCTGATACCATCGCAAAACAAACAAAAAGAAATAAAAATTAAATAAGATACGTATTATATATGTTTGAAGCCAGACCCAACGTATTGTTACAAAATAAACAGATGTTTATTTTGTTAGAAATTTATGTTAAAGTCCAAAAATATATTTCGACGGAAACCAGCATCGTTGTTTTTTTTCTTTGTTCTTTTTTGTTTTTGTTTTTGTTTTTTTGTCATGTTGTTGTTGTTGTTGTTGTTGTTGTTGTTGGAGCAAAGAATTATCCATAATTTTGTTTCTATGATAGTTTTTTAAGTCTCGAAACGGCGCGTTCGGTCACGCGAGATTCACGTTAAGATTTTGTTACTTAGAAGCGTTGGTTGTGTTTGAATTAAATAAGATACGTATTATATACGTTTGAAGCCAGACCCAACGCATTGTTACAAAATAAACAGATGTTTATTTAGTTAGAAATTTATATTAAAATACATAAATATTTTTCGACGGAAATTGTCATCTTCAGTATATCGTTTTTGTTTTTTTTGTTTGTTTTTTTTTTCATGTTGTTGTTGGAGGAAAAAATTAGCCGTTTGTTGTTGTCGAAATATATTTATGAACTTTAACAAAAATTTCTAACTAAATAAACATCTGTTTATTTTGTAACAATGCGTTGGGTCTGGCTTCAAACGTATATAATACGTATCTTATTTAATTCAAAATCAACCAGCGCTTCTAAGGAACAAAATCTTAACGCGAAACAAAAATAAATAAATCCGACGCGACATTTTTTAAAAATTGCAAATGAAACGCATTTATTCGTGGTTCTTCCAAAACAACCCATTTCATTATTTTTTACAAAGTCTTTTCACACACGCATATGTGCTTTAAAAAAGGTATCTCTCGCTCGACCTCATGTTTACCATAGCCAGACATTTTTCCCCTTCGACTTTACACGTCCACCTTCCCTGTCCCGCACTTTGCTTCTATGCAGACGTGGAATATTTTTATCTGCTTTTCCTGTGAATTAAGTTTGCGCACACGTGCTAATTTGCATACATGCTGCTGCTTCTAATATTTTCGCTAGCCAGCTACCATCATCTCCTGCTGATATTTTCACACGCAGTCTGCTACAGAAATATCCAGCGAACGTTTACAGCAGCATTTGACTGAGGTATTAGCATTGTTTGTAAACTGAACGACAATTTAATTTTTTTTTCGAAAATCATTAAATGTGTAGGTTTTAGGAAAGTTGCAAAGCAAAGTGGTTTGATACAATAAAGTAGCCTGTCTGTGGATGATTAGGGCGTTTTTTTTAAAGGCGGCGAACTTTAAATTAACAAATCTAATTTTCTTTAATTACGGATTTGGCAACTATCGGTTATTTCTAGTTCAGCTTGATTTAGCGATTTATCATGAAGAGACTAACACTTCAGAAGCGTTTGCAAATTGCGCAAATTTATTTTATTTACATTTGATGAACGAAACATAAAAGTAATTCTCAGGAGGGGGGGGGAATGAAGAAATAATAAGTATATTGCATCAAACTTCAGACGTATAAAAATACGCCAATGAGATTTAAGAGTGAAGATGCATGTAATGAAGAAAGAGAGTGCATAAAAAGCCAAATAAACATCCAAGATTTCTATCAAGAAAAGCAAGGATGTGAGGAGAATTGCTCAAGAAAAAGGACTGAACATATGAAAAGTTTCGCCTGAGACCTCTGATATTACTATAAACAAGGCCGATAGCCATTAGTCACGAGCTCTCGTGTAATGAATGAATGCGTGAATATAGGATTGGCATGAAATTCTTAAAGATAAACTAAAATGACCGAAAAATGGGCTGAAATGACATAAATAAATGAAAACTAAATGACTTAGAATGACTTTAATGACCTTAAGGATGAATTGAATAATCTTAAGAATGACTTGAATGCTTAAAAAATAACTGGAACCCTTCAAAAACGACTTGAATGATCTGGAGAATAACTTGAATGGCTTTGAGACTGACTGGTTGTAAAGTGGGTGATCATTTTGCATTAAATTAATAGAGAAAAGTGATTCCCCCATTTTATATCACAAACTTACAAACATAAGTACAGCATGTAGTAAGAACAGATAATACACTTTGCTCTTGGCCAAAAGGCCAAGAAAAGGATATTTATTTGTTCCCCCGCCGAGCAAATTAGACACAACGCCGATTTTTAAAGTAAGGAGTGAAGGGGAAATGGAGGCCAACTCCCCGGGGCGTAGGGAAGCTGGATAGTGACAATTGGTATAAAGGGTTTCCCCTACATTGACCAAGGTCTTATATGTGGGGTTGCCCCACATATGGTCTTTGCTTGCAGTATCTGCCGGAATAGATACTACACTTTGATCTTGGCCAAAAGGCCAAGAAAAGCTGTATTTATTTGGTCCCTCACCGAGCAAATTAGGCACAAGGCCGATTTTTAATGTGAGGAGTGAAGGGGAAATGGGGACTAACTCCCCGGGGAGTAGGGGAGCTGGATAGTGACAATTGGTATAAAGGGTTTCCCCTACATTGACCAAGGTCTTATATGTGGGGTTGCCCCCACATATGGTCTTTGCTTGCAGTATCTGCCGGAACAGATGGTATTTATTTGCTCCCCCACCGAGCAAATTAGGCACAAGGCCGATTTTTAATGTGAGGAGTGAAGGGAGAGGGAAGGGAAAAAGGGGACCAGCTCCCGAGAGGTGGGAAATTGGAGCTGGTTAAAGGTCAGACATGTGGGGTTGCCCCCACATCTGGTCTTTGCTAGTCATAGCTAGTCATAGCTTGCAGTATCTGCCGGAACAGATGGTATTTATTTGCTCCCCCACCGAGAAAATTAGGCACAAGGCCGATTTTTAAAGTGAGGAGTGAAGGGGAAATGGGGACCAACTCCCCGGGGAGTAGGGGAGCTGGATAGTGACAATTGGTATAAAGGTTGCCCCTACATTGACCAAGGTCTTATATGTGGAGTTGCCCCCACATATGGTCTTTGCTTGCAGTATCTGCCGGAACAGATGGTATTTATTTGCTCCCCCACCGAGCAAATTAGGCACAAGGCCGATTTTTAATGTGAGGAGTGAAGGGAGGGGGAAGGGAAAAAGGGGACCAGCTCCCGAGAGGTGGGAAATGGGAGCTGGTTAATGGTCAGGCATGTGCGGTTGCCCCCACATCTGGTCTTTGCTAGTCATAGCTAGTCATAGCTTGCAGTATCTGCCGGAACAGATGGTATTTATTTGCTCCCCCACCGAGCAAATTAGGCACAAGGCCGATTTTTAATGTGAGGAGTGAAGGGAGAGGGAAGGGAAAAAGGGGACCAGCTCCCGAGAGGTGGGAAATTGGAGCTGGTTAAAGGTCAGACATGTGGGGTTGCCCCCACATCTGGTCTTTGCTAGTCATAGCTAGTCATAGCTTGCAGTATCTGCCGGAACAGATGGTATTTATTTGCTCCCCCACCGAGCAAATTAGGCACAAGGCCGATTTTTAAAGTGAGGAGTGAAGGGGAAATGGGGACCAACTCCCCGGGGAGTAGGGGAGCTGGATAGTGACAATTGGTATAAAGGTTGCCCCTACATTGACCAAGGTCTTATATGTGGAGTTGCCCCCACATATGGTCTTTGCTTGCAGTATCTGCCGGAACAGATGGTATTTATTTGCTCCCCCACCGAGCAAATTAGGCACAAGGCCGATTTTTAATGTGAGGAGTGAAGGGAGGGGGAAGGGAAAAAGGGGACCAGCTCCCGAGAGGTGGGAAATGGGAGCTGGTTAATGGTCAGGCATGTGAGGTTGCCCCCACATCTGGTCTTTGCTAGTCATAGCTTGTCATAGCTAGTCATAGCTTGCAGTATCTGCCGGAACAGATGGTATTTATTTGCTCCCCTACCGAGCAAATTAGGCACAAGGCCAATTTTTAATGTGATGAGTGAAGGGAGGGGGAAGGGAAAAAGGGGACCAGCTCCCGAGAGGTGGGAAATGGGAGCTGGTTAAAGGTCAGGCATGTGGGGTTTTCCCCACATCTGGTCTTTGCTTGCAGTATCTGCCGGAACAGATGGTATTTATTTGCTCCCCCACCGAGCAAATTAGGCACAAGGCCAATTTTTATGTGAAGAGTGAAGGGAGGGGGAAGGGAAAAAGGGGACCAGCTCCCGAGAGGTGGGAAATGGGAGCTGGTTAAAGGTCAGGCATGTGGGGTTACCCCCACATCTGGTCTTTGCTTGTCATAGCTTGCAGTATCTGCCGGAACAGATGGTATTTATTTGCTCCCCACTGAGCAAATTAGGCACAAGGCCGTTTTTAATGTGAGGTAAAAACCAGCTCCCCTAAAAGGGGTCACTCTGGTTACCAAAAATAATAATTGTCCCAGTATAGAGGGCTTCCCCTCCATTGACTGGTACAAACTATCTTAAGTGCAGTATCTGCCGGAACAGATGGTGTTTATTTGCTCCCCCACTGAGCAAATTAGGCACAAGGCCGTTTTTAATGTGAGGTAAAAACCAGCTCCCCTAAAAGTAGGCAAAAAGGGGGCACTCTGGTTACCAAAAATAATAATTGTCCCAGTATAGAGGGTTTCCCCTCCATTGACCGGTACAAATCATCTTAAGTGCAGCATCTGCCGGAACAGATACTACACTGTCATCTTGACCAAAGGGCCAAGAAAAGCTTAAAAAGCTAAGAACAGCATCTCTTAACAACAGACCTTTGATCTTAACCAAAAAGGCCAAGCACAAAAGTGTTACGGACAGACCGACCGACCGACCGACGGAGTGACTTATAGAGTCGCTTGCACGCGATTAAAAATAGTAAAGCGTTTCTTTGTAAGGATTTGTAGAGGTATAATACTAGGTCGAGAAACTGGCGCGGTCTATTTTCTCTCGAGGGTAGATGGACTTTCTTAATCCGTGGTAGGCACTTCGTCTCGTGATGGCATGACGATAAAAAAATATCCTTGATAGCTCTGGTGAAACATCAAGTATTCAGCAACCGACAAGATTTGAATAACACTACAAACTCGTGTAGTGAGTCCAATCTCGGCCACGGCCGCGCTGGATGGATGGGTGGATAAGAAAAAAACAGAGAGAAACGTAATGACTTTAAGATAAGCTAAGCATAAAAACACTTCACCTCATTACAAGCGTTCAATCCCTAGAACCCAAACAGACTAGATAAAAATTAAATTCCTCAAGAACCTAATAGGGGGAGAGAAATGGTTACAAGTTTGCTTGACAAAAAGTTTACCTCTAAATTGATTACGTAGCAGATTAGAAACCGATATTTTTATCGTGATACAATCACTCCCCAACAAAGGAAAAAGAGGGCATTATCTCGAAAAGATAAGGCTGAACCATGTCAGATATCAACCTGGCATTTTAAACGTCTCGCGTTCAAAAGTAACGAGAAACTATGCCACACAGGGAATGGGTATGTGCATACCAATATATGTTGAACGAGACTGCCTCTCTTTTCTTTGGTTGTTTTTTTTTAACATCTTATAACATACTTCAAGTACATACACGCTAATAATGATGATTGGAGTCGAAGTCTTACATTTCTCCATCAACCTGTCTATTATTTTTTATAATTCTCGGAAATTAATTCACTGGTTAACTAATCTCATATATTACAGGCAACAAAGGAGATGAAAGAAGTAAAGTTATTCCAAACCAAACCCTCAGTATGGATAGATTGTGCAATTGAACGGTTTCCCTTAATTTGATATTATTGGAGTGATTAGAAAATCCCAGTTATGATGGAACAGTAGATATGCACCATTCGAGACAAGTATTCAGGAAAAGATCACAAAAGCTTGCAAAATGTCCGCTAGAATCATGTACGCGAGTGGGCTTGTCAACAATCGCAGTCAACTCATAGGTAAACGTAGAATCATGTCAAAACTTGCTTAAGGACTTGAGCCGTTCTACATTGTAGTTCGTGTTTTTTTTTGTTTTTTTTTTAAAGTGGTAGAAGTTTTCTAGTTAGGTAGAAGGAGTTTACCTTCTTTGCGACAAACTCGGTATTCTCTGCTTTGTACTTATTCCACTTCATGTTGGTTTATAATGTCAAATATTTATTTGCATATAAATTTATGTTTATTTACTTCTGTTATTTTTTCATCCATGCTCTCTCTCTCTCTCTCTCTCTATCTATCTATCTATCTATCTATATATATATATATATATATATATATATATATATATATATATATATATATATCAGAATAATGACATGTATTGGATCACTGATTATTGAATCATGTAGTGTCAAATCTTACAAGATATTTTTGGGAGGTAATATTTTTATATAAGACAATCCCAACTAAGAATTGCTCAATATACTAGATAGAGCAAAATAAAATTTATAGTTTTTTTTATATTTAAATTTCATTAAGGAAAATATAATTTCTCGAAACAAAAAAAAATATTATTCGAACAAAGAATATAATTCAAAGTAATTTCCTTAATCCAAGGTTTTTCGATCTAGGCTCATCTCCTGAGAGGAAAACCACTAGGAAAATATTTGGATATTAACAAAATATTAAGTGTGGTTTGATATAGTTTTGCTATTCAGTACATAGGCAGAAATATATGGAAATTATTTTGTTTAAATAATATTGTTTTTGTTTTGAAATAGTTTTTTTTAATGAAATTTAAATATTAAAAAAATATGAATTATATATATATATATAAATTATATCTGTGTGTATACATTGATCTATCTATATATATATATATGTGTGTGTGTGTATATATATATATATATATATATATATATATATATGTATCTATCTATCCATCTATCTATCCATCTATCTATCTATATATATATATATATATATATATATATATATATATTCTGTGTGCGAATTCTATTCATATCTACCAATCTATATATTTCGAAATTAGAATATCATTTAACGTCATTTTAAACGTATTACGTCCTTTATTTCAGTTAGTTGTTCTCTCTAGCGAAAATATGATACGAATCAACCAAAAATGAAAATTCCCCTTTCAATTCTAATTGCAATACCCGGTGAAATGTTCTGCACGTGTTCACATCAGCCATCTTGCAATTCCCTCCAACTCTCCTCACCACCACCCCGCTTTCTGTTCGCGCCAAAACGTTTACTGCCGCGCTTTTTACGGTTACCGCCATTTCTTTTGCCGCAAGTTAGTTAAACTTTAATTCATCAAAAATGTTTCGCTCGCCTCGAAATACAAAAGGAATTTTCCCACTGATTACAATGCGGTCTGTACGTTTGCTAATTTAAACATTTTTTTCGTTCTTTTTCGTTTTCATTGAATATTTCAGAATAAAAAAAACAAAAGCGATAAAACTTTATTGTAACAAAAAATACACAAAAAAAATTTACTTAAATAGATTTCCTTCCCTGTAAAGTAACCAGGCATTGTCGTATATATGTAATGATGTATAGTTAGTTATATGTTTGTGTGATGTGTCTAGCAAGCTGTTTTATGATGTATCTAATTGTGTTGGAAGCGTTATTCCCGCCTCTGGCTGTGTGTGCTCGTGCGTGTGTCTTTTGGGGGACTATTTTGTTTTCATAAAATTTATTTCTATTTTCGTTGTTTATACGTTTAATATTTATTACTACTGTTTCATTTATTGGAAAAAGTAAAATATTAATTCATTTGAAAGAGCCGAGCATTTCCCTAGGAGGCTCTGTCTGTCAATTCATAACTGGGTTGGTCAATCCGCCAGTTTGTCACGAGTCAGTTTGAAATCTGTATGAAACTATCTGCCCATCGTTGGACTGTCACGCTAAAGTTACACGTATAGATCAAATAGACGTATCTTAATATAGATACATCCAAACTTTTTAAGAAGTCATATTTTCAGTTGATCTGTCGTGCTTTTGTTTGATATAAAATATATTGTGAAATTATGCTAGTTAAGATTGATTGCTTTATTTTACGGGATATCAACCCTTTTGACGGTATTGAATGTAGAATCAAGTAATTTTAGAAAATGTTTTTAGGTCTCAAGTTGTTTTTATCTTCAAATATTTATTCATAGTGTTTGGTTTGGTTGTTTTGTTTTACGACATATCAACTCTTTTCGACTTCAACTATTTTCGCAAAGGATTTCATGCTCCACGTTCAAAATATTGGTGGCTTTTGGTTTAGTTGTTTTGTAGAGGAAAATTGATTTTTTTGTACCTGATTGAGTTTTACAAAGGAAAACAATAACGTGTAAAGTCTATTTAACTCAGGAAGCCGATACCTTCAAACAGCCTGATCTAGTAGCACCAGAGAATTGATATTTTTTATCATAAAGCACACAAGTATTCAGAATGGACGTATCATATTTTAAATGGGGTCCAAATGTTTAATGAGCTACATCCGGTCGTCAGACTGTAACAAAATGTTTTGTCGGTCGGTCACGTTTGAGATTTTAAATGGATTTGTTTATGTTTTATTCGCGCTTGAAATAATTTTTATTGGTTCGTCGAGTTTAAGTTTGAATAAAAAATTACGTCGAGTTTAAGTTTAAATAAAAAATTACGCTAAAAACTTTTATTAGTTCGTCGAGTTTAAGTTTGAATAAAAAATTACGTCGAGTTTAAGTTTAAATAAAAAATTACGCTAAAAACTTTTATTAGTTCGTCGAGTTTAAGTTTGAATAAAAAATTACGTCGAGTTTAAGTTTGAATAAATAATTACACTAGAAATTTTTATTAGTTCGTCGAGTTTAAGTTTGAATAAAAAAATTACGTTAAAACCAGGCTAAAGCTCAAACAAAAACAACCTGCCTTCTCCCTTGAGGCTCGCATTTACGAACATCCGTGGCCTTAGAACTAATTTAAATGATGTTGAAGCATTTCTCCTAACAAATACCCCGGATATCTTAGCACTAAGTGAGACTAACCTACACTCCTCCATCCCCTCTAACTACTTTAACATGCCTGGATACCTCCCACTCTGCCGTAAGGACTCTGACAGACATATGCATGGGCTTGGAATCTACATTCGTAACACCCTCCCCTTGACTAGAGAAACTAAACTAGAATCGGACGATCAAGCCTTAACATGCAACATAATATTAGCTACTTTTATTTTCTCTACCACTCTCCCTCGACCCAGGACTGTACCCTAATAAACAAAGTTTCTGACAGCATAGATACAGCACTTTCCCTCGTCACTAGCGCACAAGTGCATGTATTTGGTGACTTCAATGTCCACCACAGCAACTGGCTTGGATTTTCTACTCACACAGACGCAGCTGGTACCACAACATATAACTTCTCTATATCTCATTCCCTATAACAGATGGTTACGTTTCCAACCCGTTTCCCAGACCAGAAAGACCAATATGCATCGCTTCTAGATCTGTTTCTGACCACAATGCCCGATGACTGTGTAACGAATGCCCACAGCCCTCTTGGGAACGCCGATCAGGCAGTGGTAATGGTTGAAATCGCCATAAACTTTAGAGCCAAAACTGAAGAGCCACTGCTCAAAACAACGAGATATTATAAAAAGGCTGACTGGGAAGTCATCAGGGACCTCATCAGGGCCGGTCCATAGCAAAATATCTTTTCACTTCCTGCTGAACATTGCGCAAATGAGACTACTGAATGGTTCAAAACTGACATTGGAGCACATGTTCCCACACTCAAATTCTATAGCAAACCCCACTCTCCCAAATTGTTCACTTCAACTTGTGAAGCTTCCATAGCGCAAAGGCAGCATGCGTACCGCAAATTTAACCGACATAAGTCCAGTTCAAACAGACAGAAGTACATAGAAGCCAGAAATAACTGTAAGGAAGAAATAGCGACAGCTAAGAGAGAATTTACTGAAACCACTCAAAAACGCATAGAAGCACAGAAATTAGGAACCCGAGACTTCTGGAAAACCTACAACAGTGTAGTAAGTAATGGGCAATCAACTATTCCCCCACTATCTAACAATCATGAGGTTGTTTGCTCAGCAACTGAGAAAGTTAACATACTTGCCAGATGGTGTGCCTCCAACTCCACACTGGACTCTGCTGACTTTCTTTTGCAGACAGACGCCACACTAGACGATCTGAAAATCACCCCTGCTCAGGTGCATGCTATCATAAGAAAGCTTGACACTGCAAAAGCATGTGGACCTGATCTCATCCCGGCTGTGCTATTAAAAAAGAGCGCCGCCGAAGTAGCTCCAGTTCTCTCCAAACTTTATACAAATCTTGCTTTCTTGCATGCTGGAAAACTACTTCTGCAGTGCCAGTTGTCAAGAATTCTGGCGAAAGAACTGACCCAGTAAATTATCGCCCCATTAGCCTCCTCCCACTTTTCGCCAAAATATTTGAGACAATAATTAACCAAACTCTAGCCCATCACCTTATAGATGCTAAACTTCTGACTGACAAACAATATGGATTTAGGCAAGCCCGTTCCACAGCAGACATCCTAACTGTAATGTCAGAAAGTATATACCAATCACTGGACAAAGTGAGGGGGTAGAGCGGTAGCTCTAGATATATCTAAGGCGTTTGACAGGGTATGGCATGAGGGTCTTCTCAAGAAAATCAGATCATACAGCATCACTGAAAGAATACATAACATAATTAGATCCTTCTTAGATAAGAGAAAAATCCAGGTCCTTGACGGGCGTACATCTAAGCAATATGATATAAATGCGGGAGTGCCTCAGGGGTCTATCCTTGGACCTCTGTTATTCCTAATGACCTCCCTGACAAAATTGTTTGTGAGATGGGTATGTATGCTGATGACACCACACTCTATAACAGACACGACAGGAAAACAAATGAACACATATCTAAAGAAACGACAGAAACACTAGAGGAAGACCTCCGATCCGTAGTGGAATGGGAACAAAAATAGATGGTCACCTTCAATGCTGCCAAGACTAAACGTGTTTCCTTCAATAATTACAAGAAACCTTCCCTACCGCCAATAGCAATGGCCAAAGACTCTTTATCTGAAAGTATATCTTTTAAACTCATCGGTGTAACGTTCACAGGAAACATGAGTTGGAATAATTACATTGAGAACATTGCCAGAACCGCTGCGAAGAAGGTGGGTTCTCTCTACCGTGCTAGAAAGCTATTAACGCCTGAAAGTATCCTATACCTCTATAAGCCCATTATTCGCCCATGTATGGAGTATTGTTGTCATATTTGGGCTGGTGCTTCTGCTGCTAGTCTCTCGCTCCTAGACAAGGTTCAAAAGAGATTCACCAATCTGATAGGTCCTGAACTGTCAGCTAAACTTCAGCCTCTGTCACATCGACGAAATGTTGCATCCCTCTTCCTGTTCTACAAGTATTTTAACGGTGAATGTTCTGACGAACTGCAAGTACTTGTGCCCCCTCGACGTAAATACCCACTGACAAACCCGACAAGC
The DNA here is from genome assembly GCF_053919585.1 of Euprymna scolopes. Classification (NCBI taxonomy): domain Eukaryota; kingdom Metazoa; phylum Mollusca; class Cephalopoda; order Sepiida; family Sepiolidae; genus Euprymna; species Euprymna scolopes. The sequence continues at coordinate 179,058,597 of NC_136482.1, forward strand.
AGCTAAATCCCACTCCTTCACTGTAGAGATCCCTAGATGCAATAGAGTAGTTTCTTCCCCAGAACAGCTAGACTTTGGAATTCCCTTCCGGGCCCCGGCTTCCCCGACTGCACCGACATGCAGTAGTTCAAGTGCAACGTGAACCGACATCTTGCTGCCCAACCTCCTACACAGTACCCCTGATGCTTATGTCCCTGATAGTAGCCCCCTACAACAAAGTGACAATGTGCCTTGCTTGGGGTGAATATGTAATTAAAAAAAAAAATATATATATAAATTTGTATCACGTGATCTACTTCTTACACATCTTCTTTCAATTACGTCGTCTGTTACTTCTCACCAGTAGATCTTTATCTTTTCTTTTCTTTCACTAGAAGGGAACAAAGAAAGTAAAAAAAAAATTTAAATAGCATAGTAATAGCATATATATAGGGGGTAGAAAGATAAATTGATTATGTAGTAGAACTGATATCTATTCAATGTAGCCACCTTCAGCCCCCAATGACCGCCTCGATATGGGTTCGGAAATGGGAGCATGCCTTTTCCACAAGACTGGTGGAAGCTCGGCGAATACTCGATCAGGCTGGCTTTGGTGTTGTGGGAGGTTATGTAGGTGATGTTCTCAACGTATGACCAAACGAAGTAATCCAGCGGATTCAGGTCGGGGGAGTGGCGGGAAGAGCCACTGAGAGACGTGTACAAAGTCGTGGAACTCCTTCTGAAGCCAAGCGTCGGTCTATTTGGACTTGTAGGCCGGCGCCGAGTCCTCCTGCCCCACCCAGGATTTGCAAGCGTCACCTGATTGCACCAGAGGATGATCACGCTCTTCAGCAAATCCAGGTACGCTTAGATGTTGACTTTCAAGCCGACTTCGAAGATGTGAAGTTGCATGATGTGACCCTTACTTAAAACCACAACAAAAGACCATAACCGTGGGTAGTCCCATGCGTTGAGCTGTGCTCTCAAGCATTGAACCGTTCGAATTTGAATTTTTAGGGTGCTGGCAATGGTCCTGTTGTCATAACTTGGATCGGTAGAGAGCATGAGTTGTATAACGGCACATCGCCGATCTCGTTCGTTTAACATTATTTCACTTTCAAACATGATATAAGGCTCCTATCGCTCCTTCGGATTTATACACTACTGGTCAACTAGTAGAAGCTCTGCAACAACAAAAAAAGAAAACCGGTTTAACCTCAAATGGAAATGGAATCATGCCGTCTTTTCTGGGCCGATAATTTTATCGTTTCTCTCCGTATATATGATATTTTAAAATCAAATACATATATTGTACGTTTATAAGCTAAAATACAATACAATTTTGTAAAATAATTATTTGTTTAATTCAATAAATAATTCATTTTTTATAAAACTAATACTTCGCCGTGATACGTCTTCCGCTGAATATTTTTTTCTTTTCAGTGCCATGGTGTAAAGACGAAAACAGAAATTAATAGTAAAACTCCATTGTTTTTTTTTTTTCAATCGTGATATTTTCTAATATCCGGGAGAAAAGGCATGATCGCGAGTAGTGTTCACGTCGAAATATTGATTTTAAACAAATAAATGTTATTTTCTCTACTCCAATCCTTATTAACCCCATTTTGTCTAATTTGTGTTTTTTGAAACATTGAATTAGAAGAAAAATATTTTAAAAGTGTATTTTAATTTCTATTCGTTATCACACCTTTTTTTTTCCTTTAAAATAATATACGTTTAAACTATAAAAAAATATACCTCAAGATAAATAATAATGATATAGGGCTCAGTATTATTCAAATGTTTAATAAATTTATGTCTCCATATTTTTTTACATAAATGTTTGTTTATTTGCGTTGTAATTTGGCTTTAAAATAAAAAAATAAAAAAATAATAATAATAATAATAATAATAATAATAATAATAATAATAATAATAATAATAATTCTGATTTCGTTTATCAACGTCTCTCTGGAAAGAGATGAGATTTATTTCCAGAGGATTTCTCTTAATCCCGGCTTCAAATCCGGAGTTTCAAAGATCAAGTGTTTTTCTAAGGATGTTGGTGGTACCTACAATTGCAGAGGTCTGAAGGCCACCTAAAACATCGGAGATTCATATAATAAGAATAAAAAAAATAATAATATTAATAAAAAAAATAATAATAATATTAATACTATGTGTATTTTAATTTATATATGCATTTTGTCTTGTTTTCTCTGCTTAGCATTTTAAATTCTCCCACCCCAAGCAAAACTCAACCACGTTCTCTTCTAGCTTAAATAATTCCACCCTCTGTACTAAGGCTAGAGATAAAATACCATTAGGCCGGATAAATTTTCCGAAATTATAACAAACATGGATTTATTTTATCTACCTTCGAAGCTAGAAGAACTAAAGTAAAAACAAACAAAAAAATTAACATATACACGCATGTGCGTAGAATTCGGAAGATAAAAATAGAACAAACACACACAATATCCAGTCCAAGAAATCACTCCCCCCCCCCCGCCTCCAAATTTGGTTAGCCGTGATACTGTAAGTGTTGTCGTGCGTGGAGCAAGTTAAGTATTATCCTAAATCATCCTAGTCCTAAAAAATACTTTGTTATTTCTTCTCTTTTAAATTTCTGATTTGATTTTGTAATTATGTGTATTTTAATTTATATATGCATTTGTCTTGTTTTCTCTGCTTAGCTTTTTAAATTCTCTCACCCCAAGCAAAACTCAGCCACGTTCTCTTCCAGCTTAAATAATTCCACGCTCTAAGGCTAGAGATAAAATACCATTAGGCAGGATAAATTTTCCGAAATTAACACAAACGTGGATTTATTTTTTCTACCGTAGAAGTCAGAAGAATTTTATTTAAGTAATATACTTAATATCTACAATTACCTTATGCTCGCTAGTATTAATAAAGAGGCCTTGTTTATTTCTCTACTTAACCTCTGGATATAGCTTATAATTAACTGTACTAAAATTGTAACTGAAATCTACAGTGATCTTAGCTGCGTCACTAGGACTTTCTTCTGAATAGATAAAATTTTGTCCCCAACCTTAACGACTGCCTATAAATCACGACGAAATAATTTTTTCTCTTTACCTCCAAGACGACTGCCTATGTCCAACCTGCATGCAAAATAGGGGAAAAGAAGTTAAGATTTTATTCCTTTCTCCCAAGCTAAAACAATACTGTAAACTCTAAATCCAAATGAAACTTTACTGTATTCTGTAAATGAATAACCCCGACCCTTGAAAGCTAACAATCTGCTCCCCCACTCTCTAGCTGCCACTAAAACCCTACATTATACATACGCCTTAGTAGTGGAATCCTTAGCCTCAAGCTCCTTACTTTCACACGCTAACCGCTTAACAGTCATCACTAAACATCTATACATTTCTACCTCTGACATGCATTAGAGTTCATTCCTATCCAGTTTGGTACTTACCAGCCAAAGTATGCACTCGGACGCAAAGCGATCTTAATTATATAACAATTGCCTCTTCCTAGATGGTTCTGCAACGAACAATACTAAACCAAATCCGATACTCGCTGTTATGCAAAACGCTCGATGACTCTTAAATAAAAGCTGAAATTATCTCCCCTCAATAGTAGAAACAC
>NC_136482.1:179067196-179072196 GCF_053919585.1 Euprymna scolopes
AGTTATATTTTAATGTTTTATTCTTGTGTTTTATTTTGTTGTTTAATATGCTTTTATATACACTTTCTTTTATTCCTAATGTGAATGTTCTTCAGTGGGCTTATATTTATAGTTTACATTTTGTATAATACCAGTTTTTATCCTCCTCTAATGAGAAGCATTTAGTTCCGAAATGCCAAGACCTAAACAGGGTTTCTCTCCTTTTCCTTTGTTATTAATCTCATGATATAATAACTTTATGTGTAACTTTTATTCCCTATCTTCTAATGTGCGTGGGTTCTAGAAAAGGGTGACATTTGTCAAACGGTTATATATTTTTGAAATAGTGGGAAATTATATATATATATATATATATAACTACTTAATTTACTCACATAAAATTAATATACGAAAGTATAGATTTATGCGTAAGCTTTAAGTATTTACTTCAAAAGTGTTCAATACGTAGGTAGAGCTAGTTAGTAAGTTATAAAATGTATATGGCGATTAAGCTATACTGAATATTCCGCGTTTTATCCACTTTGGGATTATTCAGGCTTATGCGCGAATTCTGTGGTTGTTTGTCGTTTTTATATAACCTAGATTTAAAACAGATCAATAAGCTAAATATCCAGGCTAAATAGAGCACACACAAAGGAACAGGTCAAATAGGCCTTTATCCGATAAATGCATTCTCATTGGCTGATAGAAAGGGCGCGGTGGATACTAATAAGCTGATTGGCTAACTAAAATTTCAATAGAAGAGGAGCATATAAAAACGATAAACAACCACAGAATTCGCGCATAAGCCTGAAGAATCCTAAAGTGGATGAAACGCGGAATATTCAGTGTAGCTTAATCGCCATATACATTTTATAACTTACTATATATATATATATATATATATATATATATATATATATATATTTGTATATATATACATATATATATATGTATAATATATACATATATATATATACATACATATATATATATATATATATATATATTTGTATATATATACATATATATATGTATAATATATACATATATATACATATATATATATATATATATATATATATATATATATATATATATATATATATATATATTAGTAAATATATATTACCACCGACTGTGAATCTACTTAAAATTTCTTACTGAATTAACGCAGGGAAAATAGATTTGCAGTCATAAAATCCAGAAAATTTTATTTGCCCGCTGTTCACAGAAAAAAAATGTCAAAAAGAAAATGTTTCGAATATTTTTGCTTAAGCCTAACATGTTTAGATCATAACCTTCTATTATTTTTATTCATACCAAACAAGCTATATTACTACTGACACTCAAGTGGCTATTGTTGATTCGGGGCTAAATTTATAGACTGTATCCTAAAAATTCTCGAAAACTATACACTAAGATGTTAATTCATATTATATTTAAGTTTTTGTTGGTACAGTCGGGGACACATAACGCAAACAGTGAAGTCCAAAACCAAGTGGTCCAAGGAGAATGTTACAAAACAACGATCGTGTTTGAATGGAAAAGTTTGGGTGACACCTTAAAAGTGAAAGGTGACTCCAGATGGATGTCGATGAAACCATGTGACTTATGATTGAAAATGTTTTCTCTTTTAGCTGGCGAGATTTCAAGCAGCAAAAACTTGTCTAGAGCATTATCCCCAGTGGCGGAGAGCGAGTGTGCATAATGTAACGAGCTATCCATCGATCTTCTTTCTCTTTCTTCCCCCTCCCCCAAGCGAAATATGTAATCTGTGTCTCTGATTTTTTCTGTGTCTTGTTATTCTCTATTTTAAAATAAACCCATTTATAAATCAACATCGGTGTTCGAGTATCGACAAACAAGTACCTGAGTTCGACGACACCAATCATGTATAAGAAATTGCAAATGTATTAGTAAGTGAGAATATAACAAAAAATGTTACTAGTGTTCACAGTTCTCCGTCATCCGGGGTCTTTACTGTGAAGGGGCGGATATTTACTGCTAGACGGAATTGTTGTTGAGAAGTTACAAGTGTAGTAAGTTCATTGGAGCAAAATCCGTGGAATTAAAAGGTGGCTTCAATAAGTTTCTAGACTAGGCATTTAAAATTGTCGTGGACGCTTGAAATTTCAGTATGTTATTTCTATACATCTTACGAGATGACTGACCAATTTTTATGATTTCAGGTTTAAATGAACAGCTACAGCAGGAATTGGAATACACCCTACTAAAGCCAAGTTGTCACAGTTGGTCAATTTTAAAAATGCAATCTGGACGTGAGGACAGTTTAGAAGAAGGATATGCAATAAAATTTTATTTTAAACTTGGAAAAAATGCCACAGAAACGTATGAAATGCTTCAGACTGTTTTGGTCCATCTTGCATGAATTAGGCATCAGTTTTTGAGTGGCATAACAGATTCAAGCAAGTGTGGAAACTGTAGACACAATTATTCGCGAGGAACTGGAGATGCGGAAGATGTGTGTGAAGTTTGTTTTAAGGGTGCTTAGAGAAGATCAAACTATTTGATGAAGATGGGCATCAAGACAGTTCCTCACCCTCCCTATAGTCCAGACTTGACTCCCTGCGACTTTTGGTTATTCCCTAAACTCAAGGAAAACCTTAGATGATATCGTAATGAAACAATTGAGGAGATGAAAGAGGCTGTGACATGTGTTATTGATACGCTCACACAAAAGGACTTTCTATGGGGACTTCTAAGGGTTGTTGGAACGGTACAACAAGTGCATTGCAACTGGAGGAGATTACTTCGAAGGGGACTAGAGTTTAATGGGTGAATTATCAATAAAAGTGCCCATACGAAACCCCCCTGGAAACTTATTGAAGACACCTCGTACCTCTAATCTAAACACATGGACGAAGCATTGCGGCAATGGAGCTTTGTATTGCGAAACCGATTTGCAATCACATAGACACCTTATCATGGCACTATTATTACATTAAAGCTGTCGTTCAATTTTAGTAAAATCTTCTTTCAAAGCTGTCGGTCATCGTTAGAGGGATGATCGAATTTAATTGTAATCAAACGGAACTTTTTCAGTGAGATTCTTCTAATATCTCAAAGAGATATAGACAATAAATGACTAAACATGTTTTTGTTGTGAGATTCTTTCTCTCCATACGATTCATCCTATCAGCAGTCGATATTTCTTCATTTATGTACGGCGATGTTTTTATTTTTGGTCCATTCGTATGTTCACACTTTTCTCAATAAGTATATGGATTTTTATTTTGGAAATTTCGCACAAACATTAGTCATGGTGAAAGTAAGTTTTTCACTGGAGATGGGCCACGCATGCTTGGCTTGTTCTATTTTAATATATGCATAGTCTGATGTGCTATAGGTTTTTTTCAGGGTTGGATGCTGACGTTCATGTCAATCAATTACAATATGCATACTTGGGTGGTTACAAGCAGAGGCTGCAGCTTTATGGTGTGAGACTGATTATGTTAGAGGATTTCTTTTGTCGAAGACAAACAGATTTCTGGTTGTGGTACCAATACGCCATGCATGGGCGAATGCTGATTTGTATATAGAATTCTATCAGCTGTGAAAACTTTTCTAGCCTGGCAGAAGGAGCCTACATTCTTTGTAGTCGATTTAGTAGTATTTATTTGTAACTGCTTAATTATCTTTTAACAGGATGAGAGCAGTTTACTCTTGTCTTTTTACGTAAACTAATACTTATGGTTTTGATATTTTCTAGAGATACTTTTACAATTGCATACATTTTATATAGTTTTTAGACAAATTCAACTTTTACAAATTATATATATATATTATGTTTTTATTTGATCCTGAATTGACAAAATAATAATAAAAGCTCCTTTCTAAAAATTGAACGACAAATATAAATGCTTACACACACACACACACACACACACACACACACACACACACACACACACACACACATATATATATATACACACACACACATATATATATATATGTGTGTGTGTGTGTGTGTGTGTGTGTGTGTGTGTGTGTGTGTGTGTGTGTAAGCATTTATATTTGTCGTTCAATTTTTATAAAGGAGCTTTTATTATTATTTTGTCACTTCAGGATCAAATAAAAACGTAATATATATATATAATTTGTAAAAGTTGAATTTGTCTAAAAACTCTGTAAATATATATATATATATATATATATGTGTGTGTGTGTGTGTGTGTGTGTGTGTGTGTGTGTGTGTGTGTGTGTGTGTGTGTGTGTTAAGATTTTTGTTCCTTAGAAACGCTGGTTGAGTTTGAATAAAATAAATACGTATTATATACGTTTGAAGCCAAAACAACGCATTATTACAAAATAAACAGACATTTATTTTGTTTGAAATTTATATTGAAATTCATAAATACATTTCAAAGCAAAGCTTCATCTTCAGTATGTCTATATTTCTTTTTTAGCGAGACTTATTCAAAAAGTATCGCAAACAAAAAATAAATAAATTATATATATGTGTGTGTGAGTGTGTGTGTGTGTGTGTGTGTGTGTTTCTTTGTTTGGAAATATGTTCATTCAATCATATTTCACCTTTTATTTATACCAATCCTTTAATTTATGAAGCTTGATGTAATTACATAGCATATAACAACTAAATGACACAAGTCTATATTCCAAATTTCAATATGCTGACCATCTTACAATTTATTCCATTTCAGTATGTTGACATGTACCATTCTTGACAGCACCAATCTCGTAGCGCAAAAGTCATTCATTTAATGATTGTATCATTGATTGATATAATAATTATATAAATGAATTTGCGCTACAAGATAAGTGCTGTCAAGAATTGTGCATGGCAACATATTTAAGGAATAAATGGTAAGATGGTCAACGTCTTGAAATTTGGAAAATAGACTATATATATATATATATATACAACTACTTCATTTACTCACGTATAATTAATATACGAAAGTATAGATTTATGCGTAAACTTTAAGTATTTACTTCATAAGTGCTCAATACGTAGGTAGAGTTAGTTAGTAATT
>NC_136482.1:179077196-179217196 GCF_053919585.1 Euprymna scolopes
ACGCGAAATATTCTGTGTAGCTTAATTGCCATATATATTTTCTAACTTACTATATATATATATATAGAGAGAGAGAGACAGAGAGAGAGGCAGAGACAGAGACAGAGAGACAGAGAGACAGAGACAGAGACAGAGACGGAGAGAGAGACTTGTATGTAATATACTGAGTTCGTGTATTCAATTAAACATTAAACCTAAAATGGTCTAATATCTAAGTACTAAAATAACGATAATTTGTAAACATTACTTGCCACTAATATGAAACTAAAATTAACCGTAACGTTAATGCAAGGTTATTATGGACATATTATAAATATAGAAATAAAAATTTAAAAATTCTTTATAAAAAATTAATTATGTGAAATAAAGAAATAGTGAAATCTAATTTAGGAACGAATGGGATATATAAAAAAAAATTTAAATGACTCAGGGTTCTTTGTGAAAACTTCTTATGATTTTGTTCTTAAATAAGGATACGAAAATTAGGTGATATATTAATATTTAAATGGGCTTTACGTGGAGGTTACCCCAAGGGTAGATTTTTCTCACATGCTTTTTCCGTTGAGGGAATTTTTCTTTCTTTTTCTTTCGCTTCAAACAATGTTCTATTGTCAAGAGTGTTTTTATTCATAAAGTCTCAAGAAATGCTGGTTTCTGTAAATTTTCAAACGATATAATGTTTGAAATTGTCGACCGGACATGGAAACAATTGTAACGTAAAATAAAATACACTTTTTGTTGCCATCAACACCTTTTTTGAATGTCTTGATTTTGCTTACACAGTATATATATATATATATATATGCTTACACAGTATATATATATATATATATATATATATATATATATATAATTATTTATGTATAAGTATGTTTATTATATTTTATTTTATATTATATTATTTATTTTTTATTGTTACTGTCCATTTTAAAATTATTTTGCATCGCTATCCCAGAGTAAAGTTTATCTGTGCACCCAATAATTCGCCATTTCTCTCCTACAGTTTAATAGATGTTGGGGTTCTTTAAAGTATAGGATAGCAAATTTTTAATTCAGGCATAATCTACATGGATCGTCTAAGTCTCTACATGTGACGGATTCTGATCAGATTTATATCGTTTTCAAGCTCGATCTTTCGGACGAAAAATATTGAAAAATTAGCCTAAAACATTAATTTCTTCACTCTCAACTGGTAAGTTTGTTTTTTTTACAAGGTGGGGTCGGTTTTAGCATCGACATTTTCGCAAAGTCATCGTCTCGGTTGTTTTGACCCTTCCCCCCCCCCAGCTACTACCACTTTTTTTACTCCCCTGGGATTACTTACTGCACCACCTACACACACCCGGCCAATGCTGGGCACCCCCGTTACTATCACATTTTTGTAACACCTTCCCCCCGGGATTCCTTACTACACCACTTCTCCACACCCGGGCAACGCCGGGCACCTCCTTCTCATTATGGGTTCGAACTTATCTTCCTACTACAACTTTTTTAACAACACCTCATTTCACCCGGGCTGCCTTTTGTTGTTTTGATCCATCCTCACTACTACCACTTTTTTCGTGGTTTCTTACTACACCATCTACACACACCCGGGTACGCCGGATACCCCCGCTAGTCTAATGTATAAAAGGCAACGTGTGTGTGTGTGTGTGTGTGTGTGTGTGTGTGTGTGTGTGTGTGTGTGTGTGTGTGTGTGTGTGCCTCGCAAAAAATTCTGACAGACGCGTCGGAACGTAATAAAATTGGTATCGTTTTAAACGTTGATCTCTCGGACGACAAATATCGAAAAATCGGCCCAAAACATAAATTCCTTCACATTCAAGTAGGCCACTTTCCACAAGGAGTGGCCACTATTTCCACCGTCATTTTTTGCAAGTCATCTTTTCCTTTCAATTGATTACGCTAAATTTCGACGTTCGTGACATCCGGTTTTGCCATGGACGCATTGGCAAATATGTCACTTTATTTTCACTTTCTTTTCCCCTTCGTGTTCGAGCCTGCCCCGCTTGTATATTACATAAGGGGCAAAATACGTATGCGTGTTTGTATGTGTGCAAAACCTTTCGGCAGACACGTCGGAACGTGACAAATTTGGTATCGTTTTAAAGCTCAGTCTCTCGGACGGCAAATATCGAAAAATTGGCAAATACATTCACCGTCAACTGGGCCGTTTTTTACAAGAATGGGGGTTCACTTTTTGTCGATATTCTTGCAATACATTCAAACATTGTATGAACCACGTCGCATAAAACGGTTATTTCGAACACACGTGATGTCACAATCGCAATGGTCGCATCGATAAGAACGCTTTCATTATCCCCCCTTTCCTCTTGCGTGCACATTCTTTCAATCACTTACTTTATATTCTTCCCGGGAGTTTATTTACACATATTGTACATATATAATCAACTCACCATGGCAAATATGTTATACACATACTTTCGTTATATAATAAAGGCTATAATCCTCCTATGTGTGTGCGTCTGGATTCTGTGAGTGCATTTGGATTCTTTATCCGGCAGGGGGATGTGATACGTCTAGTGTGCTAGGTATAAGTTAGTGTTAAGTTCATGCTTGTATGCCTTCTCGCTTCCAGCTAACACCGCTTGCTAACCTCGTGGTGAAAAGGGAACAGCTATGCATAAGTCCATGCCAGTACATAGCTTCTCCATCATCAAGACTCTTATAGTGCCTCCACGTTGTCCTTGCGGACCCAGGCTAAACTTGTAAGAGATTTTGGAGTAGTAGGGAACCCTAGAGGTAGTGCGTTATGGCCCACCGATGTGTGGACATGCCCTGGCACACTACCAACCCCCACCACACTGTCTTGTGGGTGCCCTTGGTTGGGCGAAGACTAGGGGAACCAACCCCAAAATCAAACGCCATTGCCTTGTGGGCCTTATTACAGCAAAAGGCTAAGAGATGGGAACTGACTTCAAATCCTATTGCTGCCTTGCAGTTTTCCTTAAAAGGCTATGGAACCTCATCCAGAAAGAAAAGGCGTAGTAGCGGACACGATAGGGCGACTGTTTACCTCACTGAGATTACTTTCGGCCAGAAGCTGCGGCCTCCTTTGCTGCCAGTCGTCGCAGGTTCGCTCCACTGGACATGAGCATTGGAGGTTCAGAGAGTGTCTATCTGATGCGCAACAGATACTGCAACTAAACTGCGCAAGCAATTTTGGAGCCAAGGTGGAAAATCCTGTGGTGATGGAGTGAGACTACGCCAACACCGAGGGATAAAGCACTGAGGTCCCAACTAGTCATCGTTAAGATTGACGGGCTGCAGGATGATGATGATGATGATGATGATGATCCTATATCACAGAGATCACATTAGTTCTCCTATTCTCTCCTCAATCTTAATAATTTATTCATCACTGAGCAATTATATCGCTCCTAATGTAACTATCGTTAGACGTTGCATCCCTATTATGTTAGCATTTTCTCGCCTCTTCTGATGAGAAGCATTAAGCTTTGAAATACCATGGTATAAAGAGTTTTACTTATCCTACAAATCTAACTGATGTATCATCTTTATTGAATAAATCTATATGCATTAGTATGTATTTTTATATTGCTCTTTTCTTATTTTATTGATACTCTCTCTCACACGCTCTCTCTCTTTCTTTCTCTCTCACTCTCTCTCTCTTTCTTTCTCTCTCTCTCTCTCTCTATATATATATATATATATATGTGTGTGTGTGTGTGTGTGTGTATATATATATATATATATGTATGTGTGTGTGTGTGTGTGTGTGTGTGTGTGTGTGTGTGTGTGTGTGTGTGTGTGTGTGTGTGTGATCGTTTCCTTCCGCTTGTTTTATTCGTTACTAACCATGGTGAGACGATTTTGTTTTAAGAATTTAAGTTGTTAAAATTGTTTTTCTTCCCACTCAAAACTGACACGAAAAATTTTGTATCGATTAATATTATTTTGTTCTTATTTTCTTGTTATTCTCTTGTAATTTTGTTATGATTTCTTTTTCTTTTATTATTTTTTATTTATTATTATTTTTTTTTATTTGCATTTACTATCCCTTTCTTGCTTTTCCCTTGTTTTATTCCATTTAATTTTTCCTCTTCTTTTTTTTAATTTTCTTTTCCCTTCCTTGAGTTTATTTTTCTCCCATTTCTTTTCCATTTCTTTTCTATTTCGGTGTTATTTTTTTTTTTACTGTTTCTTTTTCTTTATTTTTTTTTTACTTTTTTTTTTACATTTTTTTATGCCATCATTTGCTTTTTTTGCATTTCATTCTGTCTTTTCTCTTTTCTTCTATCTTTCCCATTTTTCTTTATTCATATTTTTACTGTCTCTCTACACTTGTTTCTATTTTCTTTGTTATTTCCTCCCTGACTTTTAAAAATATTTTTCTTCCTTCTTCCCTCATTCTTTTGCTTTTATTGTCTGTTCGCATTCTTCGCCTCCTCCATTTTCTCTACTTTTTAATACTTCAAGAAAAGTTCGGAAGGAATATCTCGAGAGAATTAGCAGAGATTAATAAAACAAAATCAAAGAAAAACCAAAAGAAAAAAAGAAACAAGAAAACATCACTATCCAATGCATTCGCCGTCTTAGACAACAAAATATATATTTCTTTCAATCCTAGCAGAATTCTAGAAGTGTCGCAGTGACTATGTCCGTCCTTTGGGTCCCGCTTGGAAAGACGTTTTCAAAAAAAAAAACGTTATTTCCCAAACGTCAAGGGGAGATAAGTGATGAAAATATAAATACAAAATTTTTCGGCTTCATCACTTGAATAGCAGCAATGTACACATGATTTATTTGGCAGCAACGTTAAATGGCTTCCGCGTAAAATACGTCACGTTCGGCATTGTGCGATCAAGAAGGGCCCCGAACAAAACATTAAACCGAAAGCACATGTCTAGGAATGTGCCGCATTATTATTCTACAAATGTGTGTCGTCGTTGTGTGTAAGCGTGTGTGATGAGTATGTTTAGTAAGCGGGGGGGGGCATGTAATATTTGTATTTCGATTTTCGATGAAATTAGAAAAAAAACAGAATATTTCCTCAAGGGAGGTGTAAACTGAGAAAAATCTAACAAACCATCACTGCACACACACACATACACACACACACACACGCACACACACACACACACGCACATATATATATATATATATATATATATATATATATATATATATATATATAGCCATCCGCAGACAGACTGTTTTGTTGTATCACAATGAATATATATATATATATATATATATATATATATATATATATATATATATCAACAATCATATATATATATATATATATACACATATATATATATATACATATATATATATATGTATATATATATATATATATATATATATATAGTAAATTATAAAATAAAATATATATGTCAATTAAGCTACACAGAATATTCTGCGTTTCATGCACGCTAGGATTCATCAGGCTTGAATCCTAGCGTGGATGAAACGCAGAATATTCTGTATAGCTAATTGCCATATATATTTTATAACTTACTACCCAGCTCTACCTACGTATTGAGCACTGTTAAAGTAAATACTTAAAGTTTACGCATAAATTTATAATTTCGTATATTAACTTATGTGATTATATATATATATATATATATATATATATATATATATATATATATATATTATATTTTGTGTACAGAAAGTTGTTAGATGAGATAAATCATTGGTACCGTCGGTTTCAAGCCCGATAATTAGGACCGTTTTAGATATCAATATCAAGCTCTCTTCAGCCAATACTCATCATGAGAGAATTTTTCAGATGAAGGTAGACTGACAGCATTACGAATATGCATGTATAATGTAATACCTATTCGTTCGTGTTTTAATTTTTTACCTTGCAGCAAACGTGTCTTTTTAGATAAGGCATTAACGTCGAAGCTCGTAAGCTAAACGTTTTGGATTCGATTTTCGGTGGTGGCGCACGAATATTTTTTTTTTTAAATCATTACTATATATTGAGTCCAATATAATCTATAGTAAAAGTAAAATTGTTTGTGTGTCTGTCTGTTTGTGTGTGTACATTTCCCTACCAAACTACTCTGTCAATTTTCAGTCTACAGACTCGAGATTTTACATAAGGGGTATTGAGATTTGGGAAAATCTTTTTAATCGGTTTTCGGACAGAAATTTGGATGTCAAGGGTTCAAAGTTCAACAATTTGACCTTTGAAAAATCTACCAAACTCCTCTGCCAATTTTGGGTCTCAACAATTTTAGATGTAGGTTACTTGAACATGGATCAAACTTTTTTTTATTTGACTCGAGCCCAAAACAATAAATGTTAAGGGGTCAAAATTGGGGTCAAACTTAAAAAGAATTGACCACTGTGGTCTCTACCAAATTACTCAGCCAATTGTGGATCTAAACATTCGAAATTTTATATAAAAGGTATTCAGAAATACAGCAAGCTTTTTAATCAGTTTTTGAGCGAAAATTTAGCTGCCAAAAGGTCAAAGTTGAAAAAGTTTACCTTTGTAGACTCTTTCAAACTCCTCCGTCAATTTTGGGTTTAAACACTTGAAATTTTAGATGTAGGTTACCTGGAAATGAATAAAACTTTTTAATACATATACGTATGCACATAAAGTTATGAACACTACATAGGGCCCGAGCAAAACCGGACTGAACTGCTACTAACATATAAATACGAACTCTGCATTAATGTAAATATCATATTCAGCGTATTTTACGACGGGGCGGCCTGATATATATCTATCTATCTATCTATCTATCTATCTCTATATATATATATATATATATATATATATATATATATATATATATATATATATACTAGCAAAAGTACCCGTCGTTGACTGGGTTCAAAACAGTCTACAGAAAATGGACTCTGATTTATGAAAGTATGATAGGTTATGAAAAGGAAGGTTGTAAAGAGACAGCTTCGAATTTGGGGGTATCAAAACCAAAACAAATGATGAAAGTAAAAATAAAATAGATAAACCCCATAATTTATTATACCATACCTGTTCACACTGAAACACTTATCACAATATTCTGTGGATCTATATTAAAAACCTTGTTAAACTTTGTGACATATTTCCATTCTATGGCGGTCAGGTGTGAACGAACACCCCATAATTTTATTATACCATATTTCTTCAAACTGAAACATAATTATCAAAGTATACTTACACATATAGATATGAATAGTCTTTATTAAAGTTTGTGCCTATAACCATTCTATGGAGGCCAGGCGCGAACGCAGACCCCACAATTTTATTATACCATCCCTATTTAAGTTAAAACATACTTATAAAAGTATTCTTATGTACATCTATATCAAAAACACTTGTAAACGTTTTTTTTTTTTAATTTTTAAATTTTTTATTTCCATACTTTGTGGACCAGGCGTGAACGCTGACCCCACAGTTTTAATGAACCACCGCCAGATCAAACCTACCCATTCCTGTTTCTCGATACATCTTCTATCATTATATGTAATCAGTTGTTTAACATAGTCAACTATATAGGAGCCTATTCGTGACCAGACACACACACACACACACACACGCATACAAACACACACACATTCAGCTTTATATTATATATATATATATATATATATATATATATATATATATATATAGTCTTGGGAGTTGTTTTACCCTTAAAGCAATATTAAGAAAAATTATTATTTATTTTTTATATTTTTTTTTGTCCTTCGTTGGAGAATTATTTAATCAATAATTTATATATATATATATATATATATATATATATATATATATGCTAGACCTTTATTTCTTAAAAACGGGCAAAAGTTATGGCCTGTTGCCTTAGAATAGGTGTTTTATGCTAATTGATGGTTGAATATGGTCAAATTTGTGACATTTTTGCATGAAATATTAATCCTTTATATTCTCTCACTCTACATCGAAGAGATACTATGATACTTATCTTGACGCAGCTTATGATAGCAATGCTCCATGCAAAATTGCAGCCTGATCGATCTAGTATTTTACGGGAAACCATCTTTAGTAAATGTAGCATTGTGGTAACTAATACCTATTAATGCCGCTGAATACATAATTTTTGAACAGCTTCAATGCTTAACTTATCATAACTAACGCTTCAAAAAAAATGGCTGCCAAATCGGCTCAGTAGATTCTGATAAAACTTCTAAAGTTTATGTGATATTTTCGTGACAAATCTCATTTAACTCCCATTAATCTGTAACTGTACTTTCAACATTTCAGTGCACCTTATGACAAAAAAAGTCCATACAGCAAGATCGATTCAGTTTCAAGGAAAAAGTGGAACTGACAGACAGATTAGGAGAAATAACCGCTCTCTATGTCGGTCAGCACTAACCCTATTCTGGTTTTACTGGCTTTCTCAAAAGGTGGAAGTTTCATGGGTGCCTGATATTTACAAGCGGTCCGAGTCACGTCTATATCCCCCTTAGAGAAGATGATGACTTTTGGTTTCTGCAACTTTTGTAGGGGGTCGTCGACATCCACCTACACACAGCGCCTGGAATTCCTAAATTAGTCACCCATTTTAGCAATGACCAGGCTTAACTTCGGTGATCTGACGGGAACCGGTGTGACACGTGATTATGCCCTCTCTCTCCCTCTCTCACCCTCTCTCTCTCTCTCTCTCTCTCTCTATATATATATATATATATATATATATATATAGTATGCTCTTTGTGTAAACAAAACGAGCTTAGGTATTTCGGACGATGTCAAAACATCGTTAATTCACTGCTCGCACTGCAGCCGCCGATTAGCGTAATGGTTAGAAGCCTTAACTGTCGTATGGGCGGTCGGGTTTCGATCCTGGCTGGAGGTAGTTGCCTGTCTAGCCACAATGATGAGCTGTGATACAGCGAAACAGTACTGTATGCGGATGATAATTTATATATATATATATATATATATATATATATATATATATATATATTTGATTGAATAATAAATATTCATTGATACCTACAGAAACTAGTCTTTCATTCTTACGCAATCATCAATGTTGGTAACAATTCCAGACAATCATGAGATTTGAACCCAGCCACGAAGCCATCTTTTGCTCTATTTGCTAAGCCTCTACCTCAGAACAACGAATTAATTGCCAGGAGAGTGGGGGGGCGAAAAAGAAAGAAAGACGAGCGTATGTGTCCAAGTGCATGCATTCATAATGCATGATGTGTCTTTTAACAAAAAGATGTATGAATGCGTACGTATGTACGTTTTATATATTTCGTCTCGATTATAATTTGATTATTAATTCATGAATTCATCAATTACTCACGTATATTATCTAAACAGTCTCTCTCTCTCTCTCTCTCTCTCTCTCTATATATATATATATATATATATATATATATATATATATATATATATATATATATATATATATATATATGGGGTGGTGAGAGACAGTGTGTGTTCTATTTTAGCATATCCATAAATTTCCTTAGTTTTATATCTTTTTGCCATATCTTTTATCCTTCCTCGTTGGACAATAAACTTTGAAATATTCCTAATAAATATTTAGTTTTCGAATATTTACCGCTCTTGATTTGTTCTCTTTTTTCATTGTGCGATCGCGTTAAGCACTTTTTGGATCTTTGTGTTCATTTATGGCAAGCACTTAAAATAGCAACGATCTAAATGACAATCGCACTCGCCCTTTGTCTTAAATTTATTATGACATCTTCTTCGTATTTGTCTCCAGCATTTTCGTCCATCTTGATTTTGTGTCAATGACTGTTGCACCGTTTTTCTTGTCTTCGTTAACCAACGTACTTCCGGTCTCGTCTGAATATCTCCTTTTCTAACAGTATATTTTATTTCTGCTTCCTTGTCGACTTTCGCTTAATAAAATATAATTTTCCTCTTTCCCGCCTTGTTATGGAGTCCTTACTCGCCTGCTTTATTTACACATACATTTTTTGGTCCCGCGACAAAAGAAGGGTGGACCTGTAAATTCACGCTTGTCCGTTCGTCCGTTCGTCCGTTCGTCTTTCCGCACTTTTCTCAATAACTACGCCTTGGATTTTTTTTTTAATTTTACACAAGCATTAAACATGATATGAGTAAAAGAACAAAGTAATAGAAAGGATTTTCTGGGAAAACTCCGGTTTCCCCCCATAGGGGTGCCTTTCGGGTTAAAATGACCAAAATTGACACTTTTGTGCTTATTAAAAACAAATTAATGCCTTGGATTTTTATAAAACTTTCTGAAAAGTTGTAACTAATTTCTATATAATTTTGTTTGTCTATACTTCGCGATAACTCTTGAGTGTGCCCCAGGGGCTCTTTTAGGGCTAACAGAAACACTCTATTTTGGGGAGTATTTTACTATATTTGTCCAAAATTTTCTGTGTATGTCTATTTAGCAGTTTTGCATGGTGTAGAACTCAAATTTAATGGGGACTTTTGGGCTAAATGGGGGGCGTACACCTGATGGACTTAGTCATTTTTTTTTCCATGGTGCAGAACTAAAATTTACATATGTTAAAGCCTAAAACTGCACCGTTTGTTCATTTTCACCAGGATTTGACGTCCTCTAGGAACTTTGGGGACTAAATCGGGGGGGGGGGGGGCAAATGCTGAACTTAGTCAGTTTTTATGCCTCGTTCACTGCGTATTCACGGAGACCATGCATGCTTTATTTGTTTTCATCCATTTTATTAAAACATTTTCAGCAACAAACTTGTATTGAAATATTTTGTATATTTTGCATCAGAAACAATAATTTTGTTAATTCTAATTTACTAATATTCTTTCCACTGGAAGCCAACACACGTTGTATGCCCCAGTCGCAAAGTAGACAGAATAGAAAATAACTTCAACTCGCATAGAAGGCAAAAAAGGCAGACGGAAGCTAAGGAGGAGGTGAAGAGAAAATGTGTTTTTTTATTGGACATCTCTCAACGGTTGGGCGTCCATCAATCAACTTGCCCTGGATCGGTAGGAATGGCGAAAAATAAGTCAAGTGGGCTCGCAATCCGCACCAAGCGGAAGAAGCGACTCATAATCAACTCCGATTTTTCTTTGTAACTACGACATTTATTTCCTCGTTGTTACGGCCGTGACGTCACCCACGTAATCGTATTCTTTCATGTGGTCTCAAACGGTATTCACGCTCCTGGCGTCATCTTGGACGTCAGGAGGCGTTTTCAATAAGATTCCAGACTTTTTTTGTATAGTTACTTCATTTGAACGTGTAATCATACAAATCGGTCAGATGCGTAGCAATAACAAACTTAATTTTCAAGAGTCTACGACAATTTAAAATGACTGTAAAAAAAATCTGGAAACTTATTTAAGGCACCTCGTATCTTGTTCCGTGTCCCAAAGCTCTCTCCTGATCTCTTCCTTCTTTTTTATATTCTATTTTTCTTTACTCGTTACGTCATTTCACCTGCATTCGCATATAGCCATCCACGCTATGTTACAGATCAAAGATTTGTAAAACTTGTTTGAGCGTTAAATAATTTAGAACTTGTCGCCTGCATACTGGATCGCTTAATGCTTTATTCAAAAACGTCAGCATCTACTTCATCTTGTTCCGGTGTTGAAGTCACACAAACAATTTCCAAACTTTACATACATAGATCCGTGCTACTAATTTGCTAGGCTCATTCAAAAAGAAAATGAATAGAAACGTGGAGGTTGTGTTTTGAGACATGTTGATGTGGATTTAGCGCCTAATTCGCAAGTCTTTTGCAATTGGCTATACAAAACGACAACACATTAAAATCTATATCTATTATTCAATTAAATAAAATGTCACAAGGAGTAGCGACATTGATTTGTAAATGTAGTTAATCTATTCAATATATTATGTCATATCTCGCTTTTACAACATATGTAAAGCTTGCTACTACTGACAACTATTAATTGAATTTCTATTTGATAATAATATTATATATACCAAATAATAATAATAATAATAATAATAATAATAATAATAATAATAATAATAATAATCTATATATTAATACGATAACGTGTGTGTTCTTTTGTGTGACACGCTTACATCTTTTTTCTTCCGAGTTACTATCGTTTAATTGTCATGACCCTACATTTCTTGCAATAAACAATTTTACAAAGAATTCTTCATAAGTTTTGATTTTGGTTTCGATTGTAGCTGGATGAACTCAAGTTTGTATATATATATATATATATATATATATATATATATATATATATATATATATATATATATATATATATATATATATAATGTAAAAGTATATTCATATGACTTGGGTGCATTAGCTTTAACTGAAACCAAAATCAAAACTTGTAAAGAATATATATATATATATATATATATATATATATATATATATAGTCATCCACACACAGTACTGTTTCGCTGTTTCACAGCTCATCAGTGCGGCTAGACAGGCAACTACCTCAAGCCAGGATTGTATATATATATATATATATATATATATATATATATATATATATATATATATATATATATATACATTCTTTATCAGTTTTGATTTTGGTTTCAGTTAAAGCTAATGCACCCAAGTCATATGAATATATTTTTACATTTTTACAAATCACAACTTTTTAATGGATAAGAATAGATAGGAAATTGATTGTATGATAATATTTACGAAATCTGCATGAATCAAAATATCATATTTAAGCGTATTTTACGACCGGTCATCCCTGCTAGCTTAGATAAATACTTTTACAGTTTTAACAAAAGAGCTACAATAATATCAGGGCGTTTCCGTTTACACTGAACATTCAACATGGATATATTACATATGAAACAGCCCGCTGTGGAATTTCCACAGGTTCCGCCATAAATAATAATAATAATAATAATAATAATAATAATAATAATAATAATAATAATAATAATAATAATAATCGCTCTGATCCTAAACTGAAATATACTGTATAAACTAGACTACAATGAAAAGTGGCATGCGCATGCACCAGAAAGTAGTACAGAAAAACGACAACGTCAAATTTCTTTAAGAAATGTGAATACAGGCTGATAAAGTTCTTGGACATTCCAACCCTGACATAATTTTTCTCAACTAAATAAAGAGAACTTGCTCAATGATTTACATCACCTGCTATTTTGATACTAAAGCCTTGAGAGAAATAACATGAGAATAATAAATATCAGAATCTGAAATTGGGATTAGGACTATGGAAATATAAAGAAATCAAAGTGATTCCCATTGTAAGTTAAATGCTTGGGACCATAACGAAATAAGAAAATAACGAAATAACGAAATAACAATATAACAAAATAATGAAATAACAAAATAACGAGATAACAAAATAACGAAATAACAACATAACGAAATAACAATATAACAAAATAACAAAATAACAATATAACAAAATAACGAAATAAGAAAATAAAGAGATAACAAAATAACGAAATAACAAAATATCAAGATAACAAAATAACAAAATAGAAAATAACAAAATAACAGAATAACAAAATAACGAAGTAACAAAATATCAAAGTAAAAAATAAGAAAATAACAAAATAACGAAATAACAAAATAACAAAATAACGAAATAAAAAAATTAACAAAATAACAAAATAGCAAAATAAAAAATAATAAAATAACGAAATAACAAAAGAAAACAAAATAACAAAACAACAAAATAACAAAATAACGAAACAACAAAATAACGAAATAACAAAATAACGAAAATAACGAAAATAACGAAATAACGAAATAACGAAATAACAACATAACGAATAAAAAATAACCAAATTACGAAATAACAAAATAGCGAAATAACAAAATAGCAAAATAACAAAATCACAAAATAATGAAATAACAAAATAAAAAATTAAAAAAATAACAAAATAACGAAACAACAAAATAGCACCATAAATGACTTCATAAGATTGACGAGACAATTTCTTTTTTTCAAGTTTGCAAATTGCTTGTCTGTTAGGAACAGCGACAGTGGTAAGGTACAGCTCCAATATCTAAATTAAAATTATTGGCCTGATATCCATAAAAAAATCTAACTAAAACATCTACAAATGTAAACTACGATAAAATAATAATAATAATAATAATAATAATAATAATAATAATAATAATAATAATAATAATAATCGAAGGATGTGGAGAGAGCTGGACATCTGGGGAGACGTGTTGTCACTCAGCTTCCAGAGAACACCACAGGTCTCCAAACCGATCGTTTGTTGACTTGTGTGAAAGCTCCATATGAGCCAATAATAATAATAATAGTTGTTTCATTAATGCTGTTCGTTTTATTTTTTCAGTCATTTCTTTGATTCCAATTTTTCCCATTTTTTTTCAAAGTTTTTGGGGATTGTTCTTAGTGCTCCTAGTATTAAAGGTATTATTTTGATTTTCTTCATCTTCCATATCCCTTTCAGCTCTCTGGCTAGCTCTGTTTTTCATTTTCTTTGATATTCACCCTGTGTTCGGCTGGAAAAGCACAGTCTACTATTTGGCAGGACTTTTCTTTCTTGTTAATTATTACGACATCCGGTCTTCTGGCTTGGATGGGTTTATCAGTTTGTATGTCCATGTTCCATAGGATTTTGTGATTCTTGTTTTCAAGTACTCTTGCCGGCTTATGTTTATACCACTTGTCTATGCATTTGAGATGTAGCTGTTTTCATAATTCCTAGTGTACTGCCCTTCCCACTTGGTCGTGTTTGTTTTTGTATTCCTTTTGGCCCAGTTTACTGCATTCACTTAATATGTAGTTTATCGTTTCGTCTCTGTGTCCACTGTTTTCTTGTGTTATGTCTATCTTTGCTTTGATGTGATTAGTCCTTATCGAGTTATCTTGTGCTGCGGTTATCAGGGATTCAGTTTCTCGGCTTATATGTCCTTTTCGCCTCCATGTCCATGTGTTTTTGTTATTTTCATCTTTTGTCATAAAGTAATTGTCTGTATTTTTGAGATGAGGTGTTTTCATTGATTGAGATTGTCGGACTGACTTCCTCATCTTGGTTGTTATTGTCACAACGTTTCGGCCGTTTTGCCCTCCGGCCTTCGTCAGGTGAACCGTTTGTTAGGAGTCTCGAACCCAACCCTTTATTATTATTACGGGAGTACCGTGTTCGGACTCCAGCTAGGCTTTGGGACATAGTTGCTGATTCTCTGTTTTTCAATGTTACTTTTTCACTACCTTCGTTCAGGATTGAACTCAGCACCTTTGGGTAACTGTAAACGTTTGTCATTATTATTATTATTATTATTATTATTATCATTATTATTATTATTATAAGGAGTTCTCTCATGGGTTACCATAAGAGATTACTTACTGATAACCGCTGGAATTGCTTTAAATTTTCGTGACAACAACTCTTCCCAGATTTCTAGTACTATCCACCTCTTCGGATAACGTTTGCAATTCAGTATTTGTTATCCCAACAGCCGCTTACCATTTCTTTATCGCTGGCAACGACCATTAGTTTTCACTTGATTGCCATAAACCTCCATATGATTCCAATACCCTCTGCATTGTTTAAGTGCTTGTCCTTCTCCATATTTCTATATTACTTAACCCTTCATAGCTATTTTTTGTGGTATCAGTCGAAATTGATTTATTTTGTGGAGCAGAGTTGATACTATTTCTTACAGTTTCAGTACTCTCGGTTTCATGTGGAGTTTCTTCGTCTGTTGATGTTTCCATGTGGCTGTTTAGTGTTTATACCTTATGTGTGTTATTATATTTTTAACTAACGAAGAATAGTGGAAGGGGGGCAACTTAGGCACCTTGAAGCACCAAAACCCGAACGCGTCGTGAAAGGAAAAAACAATGAAATCACCATGAGTTATAGTTTATATGGACGATGGATTAGTCTATTTGGAGGGTGGTTCGCCCACAACAATGATCTATCTCGATTTATCTATCTATCAATGTATGTATCTCGATCTAGCTATCTATCTAACTGGCGAGGTAAGCAAGAGATGAGATGTGAAGCTATGTTTTGAGAAAAGTTTCAAAGCATATCGAGGTATAAACTGGACAAGTTGTACCGGAAGTTCTAAAAATAGCTGACTGGAACGACGTGGTTTTCACGTGACCAGGTTAGCTGGACGTAGAGCCGGAGTTGGAATTCGGACATAAAGAAGAGCGAGCGGGTTAACAGTTGCCCCCCCTCCTTAGGAGGGAGCTGACATGTCTAAAAAAATGGAGACTAATAGAATTATCCACGCAAACAAAGATCCTCACTTTCCATTCTTCTGCGTTCGACACCTGGAAAGTGAATTAAAAAAAACTATATAAAACCAACCATCGTTTCAGAGTGAAATCCATTCGTTCAAACAGATTTTCAGCTTCCTTCCAAGAATTCAAGATAGACCACAAGACCAACGACGTAGTTGAAAAAGGTTATGTCGAATACATATATGATGCATACACATCCGCATAAGATATTTAGACGATTACAGAAAAAACAAATAGGTCACAAAGATAACTTGGGTTCAGATAGCGAAGGGCCACTAGACAGAGGATAATGACACGTACACGCAGTCAACCCCCACTATATAACACCCTTTTATTTGCTTGAACTACCGCCATACTGTATTCCATCGTTTAACCCTTTCACACCGAGTTCTGATTAAAAAATACTGCAATGTTGGCTTCCGCAAACCTTCACTGGAAAGGTTAAAAAAGTACTGAGAAAATTGGAAAAACTCAACTTTCAGATAAGACAAATGGTTGTTACTAGTGAAAACCCATTACTAAACAGTTGTTGCGATAACACAAAGTAATTAAAAATTGTTATCAAAAGAGATGTAGATGGCACCTGGGAAGACTTGTATCCACTGGGAGCCAAAGGAACACTAATGCTAATGAATTATGTGAAAAGCTTTAATAAATTAATAATGGCTATAAAAAGAAACATTCTCGAATGTGTTTAAATGTGTTATTACTTTTAAAATTGATCACCTTACCAAATGTTGTATTTAGAGACTAGCAAAACAAAAAAAAAAATTTAACAGAATATTTTTAGGTGAAAGAAAAAGTTATTTATTTCGTTCGGTTTCACATGCATGTTACCGACATGTATTTACAACACGACACAATATGTTCTCTATTTTTATCTTTTTCCTGTCAGATAACATTCGCTAGCTTTTTAGCTACAATCAACTGTTTTGTTGTAGTAATTTTCTCTGCGACTCGCTTTCAAAGGGGTAGGAAGAGAAGACCCGCGGGCTTGTAAAGCGTATTTCCACATCACCACGCGTCTTTTTCTTCTCCTTTTTCTTCAATCTTGATTCATATATATATATATATATATATATATATATATATATATATATATATATATATATATATATATATATATATCCACGGTCAAGCAACGTCGCAGCTCACGAGAGCCATGACAGCAAACAAACAGGAAGTCCAAGACTCGTTTCGTCCTGGTTTGAAATCATCAGCCGAACCCATCGGCTTGGGTTCTCGTTTGTTGGATGACCACATTCCTTGTTCGAGACGAAGTAAATCTATTCCATAGTCTTTCTGTCTGATTGTCTGTGTGAGGAAACAAAACTACCCTGCCAATTAGTCTACTCTTAAAAATTGATTTGGACTTGTGGAATAAATTCGATTTGGCTTTTGATCGGTAAAATTGGTATCTATAATAATGAATATGAAACCTACATAAATAAAAGTATAATGCATAATAAATAGTATAAAAGTATAATGTATGTATATATATTTATTTATATATATGAATATATAAGTGACCTTGTCTGGCAGTCTGTGTGCAAAAGTTCTCTACCAAACTACTCTGGCAATTTTTAGTCTGCAGTTTAAAATTTATATAAATTAGAACTAGGCAAGCATAGGCCAACTAAGCGTGTTACTTCTAAGAATGCAAATATATATATATATATATATATATATATATATATATATATATATATATATATATATATAATGGACTCTCCCATTGTGTTCGACGCATGAGGGCCGAAAATTCGCTCTGTTTCATTCTGCCTTCAATGCTTGTGCCGCATATGTGACACGAGGCCAGCTCTGCTCCCACAAACCAAGCCGCACGACTTACAAGATACAGGTTGGGAAGATTTGTTTGATTCGATAGCCGTGTGTCAATGTATGTGTTAATGCACGCAAAACATTTTTCCCTCCACAATTTTCTATCCACAGCATTTTCTTCAAAGGTTTTTGGGTTCAGGCCTGCGTGCTAAAAATTGTCTTTCAGCTTATCCCTGTACCTCAAAAATGGACGACCCACATTTCGATTACCCTCTTTCAGTTGACAGTATGCTAGTTGCTTAGGAAGACGGTTTTCATCCATGCGAACAAGGTGGCCAGCCCACCGAATCTGAGACTTTATCAATGCTTAAAATGTCGAACCTAGCAAACAATCCCGAGTTAGGGGCCTTTTCTTTCAATGTTAATCCACATATACTGCGAAGGCAATGCTTATGGAATGTATCCAGTTGCTCAATCTGCCTACGGTATGGGGTCCAGGCTTTCGATTCATACAGGAGTATCGAAACAATCACTGCATGATAAACTGAGATTTTGGTCTAGAATAAAACCTCTTTCATTCCATACTCTTGACCCCAGTTTGCCGAAATTCTGCTCAATATCTCATCATCAAGTGATGCTGATGAATTCACCTTACTTCCGAGATATGCAAAGGATTTAACATACTTTAGAGGCTGTCTATTCACTAAGATTTTCTGAGGCGGTTCCACATATTCTGGTCTCGGAATATTCACACCACCTTGCTGCAACGGGGTGGGCTTTGGTTGGTAGATAACTTCTGTCTTTTTAATACTAATCGTCAAACCAAATGCTTTTGCAGCATTGGAAAACTTGTCAGCTAATTCTAATATATATATATATATATATATATATATATATATATGTATATATATATATGTATATATATGTATATATGTATATGTATATATGTATATGTATGTATATGTATATATGTATATGTATGTATATGTATGTATATGTATATATATGTATATGTATATATATGTATATATATATGTGTGTATATATGTATATATATTTGTATATATATGTATATATATATATATGTATATATATAAATATACATATATATATATAATGGTTGCTTAGATTGGTTTCGTAGAGATTAATCCAAGGAAACCCATGTGATTATTAATAAGAGACAGATCTGGTATATAGTTTGTTTATTATACAAACATTATTGGTTACATATGTGCATGCATGTTTCAGTGGAATCCTAATTCAAAGAGACCAGCTCATCAAAGAAAACACCTCATCAAACCAAATAAAAGGAGCAATATTGAAAAGCGAGACAACATTACCTTTTTTTATGAGATATTCGGGTGTGGTTTCCGCTTTGGGAGAAAGTGGGATGTATACTTTGTAAATGTGAGCAGTAGGGGTTTTTGAGGGACGTTTTGTAAAGGAAGAGGGTAGAGTATGAGAAAAGAGGGGGAAGTACGATTTCATGTGATAATGCTGTAGCAGCAGGGGGGTATTGGTATCATTTTAACTTGGCGGTTGTTTATTGGCCTAAGTTTTCGCTTGGATCTGAAGTAATATTATGCCGTCATCCCAGTATACTACCTTTATTTAAATCATATAAATAGTCGTGTATATCTATTCACTAGCCGTTAATTTAAACATATAGACATATATCTCATAAAAAAAACAAATAAAAAATGACAATTAAGCTATACAGAATATTTCGCGTTTCATTTGCTGTCATTGTAAAAAGACACTTTAAAAAAGTGAGGGGAAAAATGGAAGTAAAGATTCCCAGGCAATGGTGAGTATATATTTATATATATATATATATATATATATATATATATATATATATATATATATATATATATATATATATATATATATATTTAATGGGGTTAGAACAGTAGTCTAAAAAGCAGAGTGTATTTTAATGTGATAGTAAAATTACTAATTTAATTAAAATACAAGAAAAGAACAGTGCTCGTTGTAATGCAGATATATAATAAGCTCGATAGACAAATATCCTCGAGCTACTATAATATTTAGGAAGGTGATTGATAATTTAAAATTAAAATTAAAAGTTTAAAATCTGTTTCATAAGAAGGAACACAACAAAGCCAATAGTTTGTACGATCGTTTCGGAAACGATATTTTCATTGCGATAGACATTAAGTCATGGACAATAATTTTGACATATATTATAAGCTACATTCAACATCCAAATGAATACGTTGACGATAATTACGGGTTTCAAAAGGCGAACAATTAAAAGGTATATATATATATATAATTGTTAAATGTTATTAAAAACATATTATTATAACCTTATATTTAAACCAAATTCAGATTTATAATTTTATTCTATTTTTTTATTTTCAACCCATATTACTTTGCTTATAACATTAATAAGTAACTATTTTCATTTGTATTTTAATATTTTTCAGATACATCTGCCTTACTTTAAAGATGCTAGGTTTATTTATGGTGTCTTTTATATCTAAAAAAAAACACCCAATATTTTTGCTGGTGAGGAGACTTTGTTTCAAAAAAACTATATGTCAAAATTATCGTCCATGACTTAATGTCCATCGCAATAAAAACATCGTTGTGCTATTCAGCTGTTGCTATGCGGGCAGTGAATTAACAATATTTTGACATTGTCGAAATACCTAAGCTCAATTTGTTTACACAAAGAGCATCGGTTCATACGCTAATGGTAATGTATGTATGTATGTATGTATATATGTATGTATGTATGTGTCAGGTCATGTCATATGCTACTGGTACCATGTAACCCAGTACTACCTGCCTCATGGTCGGGTCACCGGCGACTAAACTGGTTCCCCCACCAGACTTGTTTGGTGAGGAGGGCGGCTAGTCTCCCTGAAGGATTAAAAACAAGACCTTCCAAAGGGCGAATGAACTCTGTTTCTGGGTCAACGGCCAACTAGCACCGTGTATATTTGTGTGTGTGTGTATATGTGTATTGGGGTGGAGAGGGCTCCCGTAAGCCGTGGAGAAGGCAACCTTTCTAGGAGAAGCAAATCTCTGATTTAAAAAACCATAAAGCGGGAGACCAGTACCCGCATTAAGCTGGTCTGCAGTTTAATTTGTTGCTGGCTATCTTGCTCTTGCTTGTTGCTGGATCTCAACATTTTTAATCGAGAGAGAGACTTAGCTGTCGTACAAAGTTAAGACTCTGTAACATCATCTTTGTATAGATACTCCCTCACACATTTGGAATCATGGATTTTAAATCTGAGGGAGTGGCACTCGTCTGACAAGACGTTGCAATCATCATGTATGTATGTAGGTAGGTAGGTAGGTAGGTATATGTGTGTATTAAAACAGAATAGAAATACTCAAACAATATTCTAAAAGTTAGACATAGCTATACGAAATCATATGTACAGATATACACGCATACTCATATATATATATATATATATATATATATATATATATATATATATATATATACGCGCATATTAATCAATAACATACATATATTAACAAAACTAAAATGTTTTAAAGATTTGTGAGCATTGTCTTCAATATTGATTTATACTTACAGCTGTAGGCGTCCATGTCTGCTAATGTGTGAGAATTATCAATACAAAAAATAAAGAAAAATCAAATATATGACTTCAATCAAACGGGCAATGAATAATGACTCTTGAATTGGTGCTAAGATGCGACCGGAAATGCCAATTTAGTATTCCGCACAGAATATTGAAACGGCCACGAATTGTTCAAATGACTTTTTAAATTCATCAAAAGCATCTTGGCAATTCCGTTATTTGCACTTAAATTCCATCGCTGCGTTTGTTTTACGAGCGATGAAGAATTTGAAATAAAATAATCAAAATACTGTCATAAATTTTAAAATTGAATTCGAAATAAACAGTAACTGTCACGTGCGACACTTATATCAAGAATCGTTTACGCAATTTCAGAAAGAAGAAAAAAACAAACACGTTCTTCGGTCCGCGAGAAATTGTCGCCATGTGAGTGGAAATTTACTGCTTGCCGACTGGCAAATTGGGACATAAAACTGGAATTTGT
Source organism: Euprymna scolopes (assembly GCF_053919585.1). NCBI lineage: Eukaryota > Metazoa > Mollusca > Cephalopoda > Sepiida > Sepiolidae > Euprymna > Euprymna scolopes. The sequence goes on from NC_136482.1 coordinate 179,099,269, forward strand.
AAAATGGCCTTCAATTGAACATAAAACTGAAAACTTTCCACGATTGATAATATTCCTAACTACTTCACCCCGTACCTTCATCAATGTTAGCAGCGTATTTATTAACTTTTATATCGAGGAGTGCACGTTTTCATTTGGAAGCTTCGTTCTTTTGATTAATGGCATGTCAACCATTTTTGGATTATTTAACACCGAATTCAGTTTCTCTGGCGTCATTTTTTCTGTTTATACTTCTTAGCATGTTCAAATATTTAATAGATTTGTTTTATTTTGTTTATTCGGACTACCTATCTTGAGTGTTAGCCCTATAATTTTCACGGATATATATATATAAAACGACAAACAACCACAGAATTCGCGCATAAGCCTGAAGAGTCCTAGAGTGGATGAAACGCGGAATATTCAGTGTAACTTAATCGCCATATACATTTTATAACTTACTATATATATATATATATATATATATATATATATATATATATATATATATATATATATATATATATATATTTATATATATATATATATATATTAACCCCCTCCCCTCTTTGGGTAGAGCACTGTCGTAAATAATCTCAGCCGCTACATAATTGGCTGAAAAATACGAGGCTCGCTGTTTGTTTGTAAACAAGCGGTTTGAGCACTATAAAAGTGGTGCACGAATGTTTGTTTTAAATTGACATTTGTGGTGGTAATTTACAGACGCCGCTCCCGTGAATCGATGGTTAGAACTGCCGACTGTCAACGCGATGGTTCTAGGTCCTCGGCTGGGGAGATGTGCTAGTCTAGCGCCCCCGTCCCCTGTAGAAAAGGGCCCAGTTGAGGGTGAAGATATTAATGTTTTTAGCCAATTTTTCGATATTTGTCGTCTGAAAGGTCGAACTTCAAAACTACTGATCTTGGTAAACTCCGCCTACTCTGTCGAAAGTTTTAGGCAGATATGCAAACATACATACATACATTTATATATTAGCAACTAAAAATTTTCGACCCAAACTAATTAAAAAGCTTTCTTTGAATACCCTTTATGTAAAATTTCAAATGTTTAGACCAGTAATTGTCTGAGTAATTTGTAGAGACCGCAAAGGTCTTTTTTTAACTTTGACCCCTATTATGACCCCTTAAAATTTATTGTTTTGGGCTTAAATCAAGTTATTAAGTTAGTTCCATGTCCAAGGAACCTATATCTAAAATTTCAATTGTTTATACCGAAAATTAGCGGAGGAGTTTGGTAGCGTTCTCAAAAGTCAACTTGTTGAACTTTGACCCCTTAACAACCGAATTTCTGGCCGAAAACAGATTACAAATATTTTTCCACGCCTCAGTACCCTGTATATCAAATTTCGAGTCTGTAGACTTAAAATTGACAGAGTTATTGCGTATGGAAATGTACACAGACACACAGACACTTTCACTTTTATAGATATACTAGCATGGGAGCCCAGCGTTGCCCGGGTGTTTGGAGGTGTATGATGTGCAAAAAAAAAAAAAAAAACGATCAATTCTTTTTAATTTGACCTCTATTATGACCCCTTAATATTTATTATTTTGGGCTCAAATCAAGTTATTAAATTAGATCCATGTCCAAGGAACCTATATCTAAAAGTTCAATTGTTTAGACCGAAAATTCTCGGAGGAGTTTTGTAAAGTTCTCAAAGGTCAAATCGTTGAAATTTGACCCCTTAGTCGCCAAATTTCTGGCCGAAAACGGATAACATACATTTTCCCAAATCTCAGTACCCTGTATATTAAATTTCGAGTCTGTAGACTTAAAATCGACACAGTTATTGCGTATGGAAATGTACACACACAGACACACAGACAGATACACAGACACGTTAACTTTTATAGATATATAGATAGATATATAGATATATGCACTATAGAATTCTTATGTTAATTTCTACCTCAATTCAAGGTAGATGAAGTCTAAGCAGTGATTTTACATACCAAAATCCCTCAATCTGGTACTTACACGTTTTGCCGATTGTTCTTTAATTCGAGCTTGCCGGGAATTCATTGACGAGCATCTTCAATATTTCACCGTCTTTCATCGCGTTCGTTTTTTCTTTCGTCGCTAAACCAGTGTAAGTTCTTACCTTGTCAGCATTGTTAGTTTTGTTTGTCTTTTTTTATTTGTTTTTTTTTTACCTTGTCGCTATTTTGGTTTTGATATCAGTACTTAGTATAGCAACTCTTGCTTCCCTCTCCACAGTTTCCCAATAGATTTGGGTAAAACCACAGTTTAGTGGCCTGAACATAATGTATTGAAAAAGTGTGCACATGCGATAAATATTATTTTATTTCGTTTTTGTTAAACGAGGAGGGATTTCGAGTTAAAATCTACTTAGTATTACGCTTTTAATCTTAATAGCAGGCTTGAAATGTATACGTCGGCTGAAATAATCGCCATTACTTCTCTAATATCCTGTTGTATGATGGCTCCATTATTTAGCTATTATTCTCGCATGTGTTTTCGATTAGCGTGTTCATACGATTACAAGCGTAACAGTAAATAGATATTAATTCTATATCATTTCTCATTTACTAATACACAAGAAAAATTTAAATAAAAAGATAAAACGATATTTATCGCCTGTGCACAATTTCTAGCGCACTATATTCAGGCCACTAAACTGACATTTTACTCAGGTCTCTATATAGATCGTGTTTTTGTTATTGTATCGCTCCAAGTGACACCGAGACTTCTCTTAACTTGGCATGTGTACCATCTACCATTTCATATTTAAGGGTCTAATCTTCTGCTCTACACAGCAAAAAACTTTAAACTGTGGGTCTGAAGATTAGATCTTCCTATTGAGTATTCAGAATATATTTTGAAAAAGAAAGCATACATTCATGTGCTGTGGTTTAAATGAATAGAGAAACACGGAGATCATAGTAATCGATTCAATTATGGGAATGTGTGTTCGATATTGGGCGAGTCCATCTACACGTATATAAAATTATTAGTAAAAAGAATATGGCCTGGTAGGGATCACATTCTGGTAACGGAACCAAATATGAACTTCGTGGGGTCACATTCGTAAGGCTGCCTCAGACAGTCGCAGAGTTTATAATATCATGAGTCATGGACACCAAATATGACGTTGTTCGTGATGTCACAAGCACTGGCCCGGACCAATTATGAAAAATCCTTGGCCACGAGCATCAAATATGATACGGTAAGGTCCCGGGCAACCACAATGACCTTTCGGGCTTGGGGTCACTGGTCATTGAGTCTAAGGCCACTCAAAGTTCTCTTAACCGGACAAAGCTAATATGCTTGCCAGCCGGTTTGCCTCGAACTCCACACTGGACCCTACCAACCACCCCCTGCCTGACTTTCCTTTGCGGACAGACGCCACGCTAGACGATCTAAAAATCACCCCTGCTCAGGTACATGCTATCATAATAAATCTTGACACTTCCAAAGCATGCGGACCTGATCTCATCCCAGCTGTGCTATTAAAAAAGTGCTCAGCCGAAGTAGCTCCAGTTCTCTCCAAACTCTTCAACAAATGCCTTAATGAATCATGCTTTCCGGGCTGTTGAAAAACTGCTTCTGTGGTACCAGTATTCAAGAATTCTGGCGAAAGAACTGACCCATCAAATTATCGCCCCATTAGCCTCCTCCCACTTTTCGCCAAAATACTTGAGACCATAATTAACCATGCTCTAGTCCGGCACCTTACAGACGCTAAACTTCTGACTGACAAACAATATGGATTTAGACAAGCCCGTTCCACAGCTGACATTCTCACTGTAATCTCTGAACCTATATACCATTCACTGGACAAAGCGGAAGAGGGCAGAGCGGTAGTTCTAGATATATCTAAGGCTTTTGACAGGGTATGGCACAAGGGTCTCCTCCGGAAAATTAAATCATACGGTATCACTGGTAGAATACTTAGCATAATTGAATCCTTCTTAGACAAGAGAAAAATCCAGGTTATCCTCGACGGTCTAGCATCTAAACAGTGTGATATAAATGCGGGAGTGCCTCAGGGGTCTATTCTTGGACTTCTATTGATCCTGATATTTATTAATGACCTCCCCGACAAAACTGCCTTTGAGATGGGTATATATGCTGATGACACTACACTCTATAAAAGGCGTGACAGGAAAACAAATGAACACATATCTAAAGAAATGGCAAAAACACAAGAGGATGACCTTCAATCTGTAGTAGAATGGGGACATAAATGGATGGTCACATTCAATGCTGCCAAAACCAAACTGGTTTCCTTCAATAACTACAAGAAACCTTCTCTGCCACCAATAGCAATTGCCAGTGACTCCCTGTCTGAGAGTACATCTTTCAAACTGCTTGGCCTAACGTTCATAGGAAACATGAGCTGGAACAATTATATTGAAAACATTGCCAGGGCCGCTGCAAAAAAGGTAGGCTCTCTCTACCGTGCTAGAAAACTACTGACACCTGAAAGTATCCTGTATCTCTATAAGGCCACCATTCGCCCATGTATGGAGTATTGTTGTCACATCTGGGCTGGTGCGTCTACTACTAGTCTCTCGCTCCTAGACAAGGTTCAAAAAAGAGTCGCGAATCTGATAGGCCCTGAACTGGCATCTAAGCTTCAGCCTCTGTCCCATCGACGAAACGTTGCATCCCTCTACTTGTTCTACAAGTATGTTAATGGTGAGTGCTCTGACGAACTGCAGACTTTGTGCCCTCACGACGCAGACACCCTCGACAAACCCGACAGGCAGCTAAATCCCACCCCCACACAGTAGAGATCCCTAGATGCAAAAGATCCTTCTACTCCAGTAGTTTCTTCCCCAGAACCGCTAGACTCTGGAATTCCATTCCAGGATCATGCTTCCCTAACTGTACTGACATGCAGAAGTTCAAGTGCGACGTGAACCGACATCTTGCTGCCCAAATCCCTACATAGTGCCCCCGTAGTTGCTGACCCTGATAGTAGCCCCCTACACCTGAGTGGCAATGTGCCTTGTTTGGGGTGAAAATGTAATAAAAACAAAAAAAAATTCCAGTTGTCGGTCGTTTCTATGGCAAAATGATCAATCACCCACGTTGCGCTGTGCAGCTCCTCTATTGTAAAAAAAAAGATCGCTCGTCCACACGTTTTTTGTTGCGACGTTGTTGTCTAAAGGGTCACCCATCCAAGCAGTCCAACTCTTCGTTAAAAGGTGGCATAACTCTATAATTTTCAGAACAGCCTAACTTTGGTCATTTTTCTTTCTGTTTTTGTGCCTCTGTTTTTTTCTTTGGCAGTAACCTTTTTCCTTTCCTCTTCTTTCAGTGCTTGTATTATTAATTATTCTTTTGTTCTCTTGTTTATTGGGTTATTACTCATAATTTTTATTTTTAAAAAGCATTATTTTTAGAACAACCTTTGTATTCTAAATTAGAATATTGATATTTTTAATGGAAATCCATCGAGACAATAAACCCATTGATTTAATTGAATCTTGATGAGGTCGTAAACCAGTCCACACTACAGGGCTTTAGAGCGGCCTTGAACAGACGCTGATCGGACCTCAACGGTTTACTCTGTATAGTTTCTTTTTGTACATAGCCCCCCAAATTCTCACTGACGCTTTCCTCTTGTGAATGGCAATCGCTTGTGCGTTTATTCTTTGCCGATTACATGAATGAATGAATCGTTAAAATAGTTATTAGTGAAGCTTTAACAATATTAAAAACATACACAACAAACTGTTTACTCACAAATAACCAATCTCCAACAATTCAGCTTCAACCTTGCTTCTTTTAAAGTGAGTGCAGATCTGTAAACCCTTTTCTCATCGTATATTTACAGGTTAATTATTGTGCAATTATCTCATTTATCTGAGTTTTGCATTGTCATGTTTAATCAATCTATCCAATCACGATTAACCTTACGTCATTCAATTTTGTTTTAAATCGAAAAATCTTATGAATGAATATGATTGGATTTCACTGAAGCTACGATAATTTGATTGGTTTTTATTCAGTTTTATGGCATTGTTTACCGTAATTCGGTGCTGGAACCGTTTGTAACACATACTAAAACCAACTTTTCCTAGGTATTTTCAGATAGTTTACGTAAACAGTCGGAAGATGTAAGTGTGACTCAATCAGCCACGATGGTAAAATATTACCGTAGAGAGGGGTATACGAGAGCTGAATTAGAGCTATGGATGAAAATTGCTCCAAAAGGAGGCCAGTGGGAGATGAATTAGAGCCTTTTATTTTAATGGATGTTCCTGGAGTATAGCAGGTAACCATGCCAGCTAGAAAAAGAGATGATATGGTCGCCGATGTGAAATACATTTTTTTTTGTAACGGAAAACAGTAGAAAATATGAAACGATATTGCTGTAAAAGTGATTATTTAGAAATATCTAGCCCATTTTTTAGGCTAAAGGGTTGAACTGGTGTAAACCGAAGCCGTCAGATGCATGAGAAAATTATCGATGAGAACCTTGGATCCGTGGAAAGTTACCTGATTAGGATTTATGGGGAAGGTGGCTGATTATCCAATCAGGGCAAACCAGGTTGTGACATAGCGAGCGAGGGTTGGTTAGATGGAAAACCGATGTTCGCTCCGATGAAAATCAGAGAAAATCAGTTTTGAGCTCAAGTTTCTGAGTCTGTTGAATTCGGAGGTAGATTGTCCACGGCCCCACACCACCCCGGGAAAGCACCCGTCCGATAAGCAAGGAATCGGTTGTAAAAATAGAAAAAAAAAGAGCTCATTTTGAATACTATCAACTACCAGAAACACACATTATAATCGACATTGTTATTGTTTTTATGTAGTTTCTCCTCTGAAAAACTTTACATAATTATTTTTATTTTTCTCTTCTTACGAATAATTAGTTTAATATGAAAACTAAAATCAGCGTTAGCGTCGATTATTATTATTATTATTATTATTATTATTATTATTATTATTATTATTATTACTACTACTACTTGCAAGCGAATTTAAAGAAAAACAACCGAGTTGAATGATCTTTTTTCAGTGTGAGAAGAACAGAGAAAATATCGTCAAACAGCTGTATCCAGCGTCATATCAACCCTGTTTTCATGAAAGCGACTGAGACTGCGTCGCAGGACTTTTTGGGAATGTTCGAGCTGAGCCACCTAGGACTACACTAACTGTGTGGACACATAGGACTGAGTTGAGTCTTTGAGTTCTGTCTATTGCGTATGAGACGACAATTTTCAATTGTAAACTGGTTAGTCCGGAGTCTGTACGTCGAATGCGTACAAGTGTTATGAGTGTATCGGAGCACATTCAATTAAAATACTTGTTAAACTGGCACAAGGATATGATATTGCGGCGAGGTGGCAGAGGTTGGAACTTGACCGACAGTGCGGACTATATTTGAGGCTTTTTTTACACTGATTAAAAATGGGAGATTAGTGATAGATGAACAAGCCCAGATGTAACAACAATAGCCATTGCATGGACGAATTGTGGCGTTGTAAAAATATAAGACTCTTGTGTTATTAATTTTCTAGTGTTTGCAATGTTCGCAATGTCCTTGTTCCAAATCATGTTGTTTGTGAATGTTTTTATGTGCGTTTTAAAACGATAATTTCAGTCGTGAAATTTTGCGCCCTATTTTACGACGAAACAATACGTTTTTCTTATTATTATTTTTCAGCATTTGGGTTCTCACACGAATTAAACGTTACATGTAATAATTCTTTTTAGATTGTAATCACTCCTCGTATGAATATTCAAGTTTTTATTTAACATTCAACCATACATAACCCATTTAACACATATTATACGCAATATTTATTTGTGCCAGAATTAAATTATGTACGAAGGATGTCAGAAAAGTAATGCCTCCAATTTTTTTTTTAATTCGACCAAAGAATTAGATTAGAATATATTGCAAATTGCAATGTTATTATGACTGAACTTATGCATTCATAAGCTGAAAGTCTCATCTCTCTGTTGTAAATATCGACAGTATGAGACTCTAATAAAACAATACCTGTCCTGCCGTGCGTCAGAAGCATCATTGTATCTCTAGCAAAATATGCATTGATAATGGTGGTGAGTACGTAGAAAAATAAATTCTGGAGCACAGAGGGTCGCTCGTCTTAATAGTACTACTCATGTCTTCGTAGCTCTTTAACTTTATGGATTAAATAAATAGAAATCTTTACTTCTGGAACGAACCTTCGTCTTATAATTTGATGCAACACTTTTAATACAGTAGGTATATACTTACATATTCGCATGTTATTTTATTTATTTATTTTTTTTTTTTTTTACATGTAAGTAATTTCTAACATTATTTAGCGGTAGTTGCTTTCATATTTTTTTCCAGCACGAACGATAGACTCGGTGCTTTGAACAAGACTAGGAAACTGCGGTCCAAGTCGCCAAGGCGATCGCCCACTCGTCACGTTGGTCGGCCTTGGCAGCTCTAAGAGCTCTTCACTGCAGGGAGGCGCAAAACAGTTCCGCACATGCCAGTAAAATGGATTCAAGACAAAGCTGCCTTCGGTTAAGAGTTCATCCATTTTGTAAGCACACTTGCAGAGCTTTTAAGAAAGTAGAGAAGCATATCGCACACAGACAGGCACATATATAGATGCGCGAAGTAAAAATGAAGTAGAAATATTTTAGAAAATTCTTGGATCGAAACAGGAAATTAGTGAATAGAATTTTCTCAAAGAGAAAAGTGAATCTTTATCAGAAACAGGAGAGCGGGGGGGGGGGAGATACGTAAGACCGAAAAGAAAGAAAATACGAGAAGAAACCAAATAAAAATTTAATGAAAGAGAAAAAGAATAAGGACATAGGAAAGTAGAATTGATAGAAATTGAAGAAAAAGAGAAGAAAAGGGAAAACGAAAAGAGAAACGAATTCACAGTATAAAATAAATAAGAAGAAAGTAAGGAAAGATTAAGAAAAAGAGGAAAACAAAGAAATAAGGTTAATCTCTATCTCAACTATAATAAACAAGAAACATTTTCTTTGTGCCTCTGTGTGTGTGTCTGTGTGTGTGTGTGTGAGTCAGTGAGTTCCCTATGGACTCGGAAACGGCTGGACCGATTTTTTTTTAGTAATATTTATTTGTGTCAGCATTAAATTATTTACGAAGAATGTTCCAAAAGTAATGCCACCCATTTTTGTTTAACTCACCCGAATAGGTCAGAATAGATTGCAAACTGCATTGTTATGATGATTGAACTTATGCATTCATGAGCTGAAAGACTCATCTCTCTGTTGCAGACATCGACAGTGTGAAACTCTTAAGAAAACAACACCTCGTCTTCAGTATAAATGAATATCGAGAACGTAAAAAAAGGATGAAGAAAAAGAGGGAAATGGAAAGAAAAAACAATAAGGATAACCGTTATATAAAATGAACATTTTCTTTATGCGTGTGTGTGTGTGTGGGTTAGTTCCCTATGGACTCGGAAACGGCTGGACCGATATATTTTTTTTATTTCACACGAATATACTTGACGTGTCCGTGAGTGTTTAACATAGAAAATAATTCGTTTATAGAAGGAAATCTGACTTTGGGCAAAGTTAACACTTTTATACAAGCTAACAATATTTGACAAGTTTTATTATCGCCCAAGCAGAAAGCCCTAGTTTTATTATCGCCCAAGCAGAAAGCCCTAGGTTATAAAAACAGGAGCGCGTTCGAAATGAATGTTCTTTTCTAGAGCACAATTTTACCATGATACTTGACTTTTGTACGTTTAACTCTAATTCAAATGATTGTGTAAAAATAATTTCATAAAATCGACAGTTGGTTCTTTTATAAAACAGGGGCGCGTTCGCAATAAATGTTTCTGTTTAGAGCACAATTGAACCATGATACTTGACTTTTACATGTTAAACTTTAAGTGAAGGCATTATTTACGGATAAACTCAACAGTAGATTCTCTACAGTGCAATGTAGAAGCCAATGTATTGTGAACTAAGTTACTACAGGAAAACACGTGAAGCTTCCTTCTGATATCTGTGTGATGGTGTCCCTAATGATAGCTGGTAATCAATCGATTTGTTTAAAATAAGAATAGATAGTTTTACCAATTTCGATGATAATAAACGTATGTGACAGTGGAATATTTGCTGATCCCCCTTCAATTTCGGGCAACGTCTGGTCTGTCTACTAGTTTATCATTACCAAAAAAAACTACGAACAGATAATGAAATACAAGGAAAAACAGAGAAAACTCTAAAAACAAGTGAAGCATGCATGGTCCCCCGTGAGTGCACAGAGAACGAGGCATAAAAAAGTTCAGCATTTGTTCCCCCCCCCCCATTCCGCCCCAAAAATCCCCAGAGAACGTCAAATCCTGGTGAAAATGAACAAACGATGCAGTTTTAGACCTTAACATATGTAAATTTGAGTTCAGCGCCATACACGAAAAACAATGATTAAGTCTATCAATTGCCCCCCCATTTAGCCTCAAAAGTCCTCAAGGCCTTAATATATTTAAATTTGAGTTCAGCACCATGCAAAACTGCTAAATAGACATACACAGAAAATTTTGGACGAATATGGTAAAATAGTTCCAAAAATAGAGTGTTCTTATTAGCCCTAAAATAGCCCCTGAGGCACATATAAGAGTTACCGCAAAGTATAGACAAACAAAATTATATAGAAATCATTTACAACTTTTCAGAAAGTTTTATAAAAATCCAAGACATCAATTGTTTTTGATAAGCACAAAATGTCAATTTAACCATTTTAACCCGAAAGGCACCCCCGGGGGAGGGTGGCCGGATTTCCCCGGAAAATCTGTTCTGTTACTTTTTACTCATATCATGTTTAATGTTTGTGTAAAATTTCAAAAAATTCCAGGGCGTAGTTATTGAGTTAGTGCGGACAGACGAACGGACGAACGGACGAATGAACGAGTGAATTTACAGGTCCACCCTCCTTTTGTCGGGGGACCAATAAATAAAGAGCATATGGAAATAGAAGTGACAGAAACATAGGGAAGAGAAAGGAGTAAACAAAAAAAATACAAAGAAAGAACGAAAATGAAGTTAAGAAAGAAAGCGAGAAAAATCTAGAAATAAAGAAATATCATTAGGAAGAAGAATTAACAGAAATATATAGAAAATTCAGGCAAAGAGAAAAGAAAAAAAGAAAAGAAAAAAGAGAGATAGAAAGGAAATGAATCAATGGAAAAAGGAATTATTTTTAGTCGCATGCAAGCGACTCTATAAGTCACTCCGTCGGTCGGTCGGTCGGTCGATCGGTCGGTCGGTCTGCCCGTAACACTTTTGTGTTTGGCCTTTTTGGTTAAGATCAAAGTTCTGTTGTTAATAGATGCTGTTCTTAGCTTTTAAAGTTTTTCTTTTGGTCAAGATCAAAGTGTAATATCTGTTCCGGCAGATACTGCAAGCAAAGACCCTATGTGGGGGCGACCCCACAGATAAGACCTTGGTCAATGTAGGGGCAACCCTTCATACCAATTGTCACTATCCAGCTCCCCTACTCCCCGGGGAGTTGGTCCCCATTTCCCCTTTTACTCCTCACATTAAAAATCGGCCTTGTGCCTAATTTGCTCGGTGGGGGAGCAAATAAATACCATTTGTTCCGGCAGATACTGCAAGCAAAGACTATATGTGGGGTTTCCCCCACATATAAGACCTTGTAGGGGCAACCCTTCATACCAATTGTCACTATCCAGCTCCCCTACTCCCCGGGGAGTTGGTTCCCATTTCCCCTTCACTCCTCACTTTAAAAATCGGCCTTGTGCCTAATTTGCTCAGTGGGAGGAGCAAATAAATACCTCAAAGTGTAGTATCTGTGTCCCAGTTACCTCATTTTTGATTTTTTCAAAGGGCTCCACCACTTGACCTCCCCCCCCCCGAGGTTAAGTTCAAGGTGTCACTTTTGTCACTTTCGTGACGCACTAACCTTTGTTAGTGGGACCGACCCCCTTTTTGGGGAGTCAGGACACTCTTTGCTCCCCACAGGACCGACACCATTGTGTAGTAGTCTGGACCCGAAACCAATCCCTTTGGTAGTTTGTGGTTTCGGAATCGACAGCACTTTCTTTGGTAGACGCGACCTGGTCAGGTTAGCTTTAGTTTGTTGGGTACTTCGTTTCCTCCTCTCCTCTGAGGTTGAAATGGTCTATTCTCTCCTCTCTTAATTGACTGAGCAGCACTCTGACCTGCCAGGCCCAAAACTTTGTCTTCCTTCGCTGCTCTCCCTGTGGATTGAGCAAACCGGGTTCACTTTCTCGCTTCCTTGGGGTTGTTTGTGGGTAGGATGACGTAGGTAGGGCGGGTATTTTGTTTCTCCCCCCTCTCTGGGCAGAGGTCTATCTCCTCTCTCTCTTAATTGGGACGCAGCACTCTGACCCGCTAGCACCCACTGCGTCTTCCTTCCCTGCTCTCCCCCTCATGGGAGATTCGAGCTGCTAACCCAACGTCCCCGCAAGGGGAGGTCAAACCGCTTTTCTCTTCTGATCCCTCTCCACCGCCCCCATTTTCCCTATTTTTTGTTTTCTCCCCACTACACTTTGGTCTGCGTCAGTGGCCAGTGAAACCACTCCACGATACCGGGCAGATGGAACATACCACCCCAGATGCACCACATTGCTCGGCTAGAAAGCTCCTCGATAGAGGGAGCAACTCCCAGAAACTCAGAAGAAGAGGAGAAAGCCAGGGTAGGGCCGCAGCTCGTGGCGACCCTGGAGAAGCAACTAACTGGTTAACAACCAAGCTTGGACCCTGCTCCTCAACAGGGCCACTCCCCAACCGAGGGAGCAAAGGTAATGGCGGACGAGGGAACGAGGCACGTTTCAGGTGAACCACAACCAGACTCCAGATGCGCCTCGACAAAGCTGGCTTCAATGAAATACCATCGACACTGAGGTGAGAGAAGTGGTCAATGTCCATCATAGTAGAGGGACGGAGACGCAGTGCTAGCACTGTCAGCAGAAGGAACACATGGCCAAGGATTGCCCCCAAAAGAAATCCGACCAAAGCCCCTACAGTTGCCGACAAGCCTTGTGCCCCAGAGACGACAACCAAGCCAGTGAACCCATCCGCCAGCATTGGATGGGTCACAGTAACTCGAAAGGGGAAAACAAAGTCCCCCAATTCCAGCCAGCAAGCGGACGAAAAACAACAACAGCAACAACAACAGCCGCTGCAGCCGATACCTGACAAGCAACCAGAATACACTGACAAGCAACCGCCGCAGCCAAAGACGTCACAACCGAAACAGCAGCAGAAGCAACCGCAGCAGAAGCATCATCAACAACAGCAAGAGGTGCAGAACAAACCACTCGAGGAAAAACGACTGGCCCCGAACGAACTGAATTGGGGACCAAGAGAAGGAAGAACTGCTCCTCAGAAGATGATTCTGCCAACGAGAGGGAGGGAAAACAAACTCCCCACTCCCTGTTCCATTCGAGGAACAAAAGAGAAAGAAAAAGAAAATTAAAAGCTGGAAGGGGAAGAAAAGGTGACCCCCACCCCCTGTGAGCATAAACCATACCAAACAACAACAACAAAACCCACCCCCACCCCTAAACCAGACACCGCACCAACACCAAACACCTCATCAATCAACACACCAACACCCAACACAGCACCAACACCAGACACCACACACACCACACACACCATACAAACACCGTACACCACGCAAACATCTGACACTGCACCAACACCCACCCCCACACCAATGCCAACTGAACCACCACCCCAAAGAGAAAAAGAAACGAATGAACCTAGGAGAGAGAGGGATCACTCTGCCTCTCGAGGACTAACTGTGTTTCGGGTAGTTGCGGTTCATGCGCCCAGCACCGCTCGTGAGAGGGTCTCATTCTTCGGTCAGCTTGACGCGTTTGTAGATTGTCGGAAGCGGGTAGTGCTAATGGGGGATTGGAACGCCATCTTAGACCCAGATTTAGATAAAGTAGGAGGCGAAATTAGAGGGTTGGAAAGATGTGAGCCCAGCCTGGCTGACTTGATGGCTAGATGCAATCTGGTCGACAGGTTTCGGGTCGAGCATCCAGGGCGGGAGATGTGGACCAGTGGACCAATAGCGTTCCCTCCTATCCGAATATCTATTTGGACAGGATACTTGTTAGAAGAGGCGAAATAGATTTCCTATCTTGCCCCACGTTCACTTGGTTAGGTCAGCCAGACCATAAACTAGTTATGGCCCGGCTGAAGCTAGGAAATAAGCCTAAGTTAGCGGGGTACTGGAAGTTAAACACCTCCATTCTGGATATACAAAACTTCCGAGACCAGTTAAGAGATTTGATTAAAAAGGCACTAGTAGGGGCGGTCACCGGGAGTAAGTGGTGGTTAGGTCTAAAAGCCAACATTAGAAGCTTCTGCGTCAAGTATGCTTAACACAGAGTTGAAGATTTTGGCCAAGGTCCTGTCGAATCGGCTGCAGCTTATTATCGAAGAGTTGGTTGAATCAGAAAAGAACTACGCCGTGAAGGGGAGATCGATTCAGAACAACTTGCACCTGATCCGCACGATCCTAGAGGGGGGAATAGATGACGACAAGGAGGCCGCGCTGATCAACTTAGATCAGTCCAAAGTGTTGGATAGGGTCGATAATCGTTTCCTGGCATCTGTCTTAGAGGCCGCCGGTTTTAAACCAGACTTCTGCAAGTGGATCTCCGTGATGTATCCACATCCAACGACTGTCGTACAAGTCAAAGGAAAGTGCACGAAACCCTTTGTTATCTCTCGGTCGGTTCGTCAAGGTTGTCCGCTGTCACCCCTGCTTTACGTCCTGGTCTTGGAGCCTCTGCTCCGCAAGCTGAGACGTGGGGAGGCAAATTCGGCCCTGCGCGGAATGGCTCTGCCTGGCGGCTCAGCTACCAAGGTATCCGCGTTCGCCGATGATGTCAAGGTCTTTGTGTCGGGCTTCAGAGACATCAAGATCGTGTCAGAGGCGCTTGTACAGTACAAAAGAATCACGGGGGCCAAGATAAACCGCAGCAAGTCGATCGGACTGTGGTTGGGCGCCTTGAGTGGCAACGCAAGCCTCCCGGCGCCCTTCAGCTGGACGGATGGCCCGGTTCGGATCCTTGACGTGCGGTTCGGACCGGGTCTCCAGCTTGATAAGAATTGGTCGGAGGTACGGTCAAAGGTGGCAGCTGCGGTCAACGCGTGGCTTCCTAATAAACTCCTTCAAGGGTAGAGCTGATGCGTGCGCCACATACGTCTTCCCTCTTATCCTTTACTGATTGACCGTACTTCCTCTGCCTGCACAACATCTAACAGCTCTTGTCGAACTCTTGTCCTCACTCCTTTGCGACAGAGGAAGACACTGAGTGAGCAGACAGGTCTGTATTCAACGTCCGTGTGAGGGAGGTTTGAGAATGCCCGACTTGAGGTGTCATCAAGACGCCGAGAGGCTGGCCATCCTTAGTCACTACCTTCAAGATGATAAGCCATGGCATTCTGCGATCACTGCCGCCTTTCCCGACCTCATTCTCGGCCCCGCTATCGAGAGTCGTCGCAGGCCGCGGGGAGATTCAGCCTTCCTGAAAGAATGCCGAGCCGCACTAAAACGACTACCAGGGTCCAGCGACCTTGTGACTGCAACCCGTAGCTACTAAAATGTAGTTTGTTATTATGATGTATTTTAATTGAAACCATTTAAATAAAGGGTTCCGTTCGAAATTCCGCGGATATACCCACGTTCGACAAGATACACCTAAAGAAGGTCGAAGGTTACATCAACCAAAACGTTGTGAAAATAACACTCAAGACGAGAACAGTAGTCCGAAAAATCCAAATAATACGAATTTACGAGGCGTTGTACGAACACAGATTTAAAAGTGATTTAGATTATTTACGTTGGTATTTACTTCCATTCCACTGCAGGAGGATGCGACACAAGGTTAGGAAACTGGCCTAGCAAAAATTAGCTGAGCAGATATCAGCATTCCCCGATAGGGGCGCCTCAGACAGTAAGCAATAAATGTACCCCCTTCGCGAAAGCCGGGGGTGTGGGGGCAGGCCTAGGAAGGTGGGCCTCCTCCCCCGAGAACTATACAGGACTTTGCTGAATTGACCTAAGTTAACAGAGGAAAGCTCATTTAAAAAATGGTTCATACTCTGTTGACTTTGGGAATTAATTATGTACTTTTTCCAATTGGAAACCATCACGTGTCTTTATAATCTCCACCCGGTCGGTTCAATCGCAACTACAAGAACTAAAAATATACATGAAATAACTTAAACAACATATCATGTGGCATGGAACTGTAAAAACACACTAAGTTAAATATAGAATCAGTTAGAATATCTCTATTAACAAAATTATGAGACCACATGTCGGGTGTCTGTGCGTGTGCTTTTCCCTTCTACTTTACTAATTCTTTTATTAAATCGTTTGTTTATTGAAATCAAAGATGCGATAGCATAAAATAAAATCATTTTTTAAATTCTGTTTAAAAAAAACAATTCAGTTACAAAATTATATCCACCAAATTGCATTTGTGCGTATTCGTAAGCAGCTCAGTCACTCTAATCATTTTTTCTTATTTGGGAAACAAAAAAGAATTAATTAATTCGCGGCTTTTTTTTTTCAACTAATCCAATTTGAAAGCAACAATGCGAGCCCGTAGTCCATAGCTGTATCTATTACGGCAATTATGTGCAACTACATGTTAAGAATAGCAATTCCAAATTTGTTGACAATGTAAATAATTAACGGATTTATTTATTTATTTATTTAATTTTTTTTTTTTTTTTGTAAAGAAGAAAATAGCACCGCCACTAAAAATCAAACAAAATGTGAGTAGAATAATATTTTATTTATATTTTATATGCATTTGCATAAAAACGCTTCTCTGCGTCGTCATAAATTCACACATTATTCCGCATTAATTTCCACAGTCGCGTTTATTCTGCATTCTGTACAATCAAACCCTAACGTTAACTCTAACCATAACCTAACCTTTACAAATTGTACTGCAGAACTGCACCCTCGTGAGCTTTTATGCTAGTTTTGATAACAACTCTTAAAAATTTGTATTTGTTCCAATTCATGTTGCCTGGGAATGTTTAGCCGGGGAGTTTTAATAGAGACCTGTCAGATAGTGTTATTAGTCATGGCTACTGATGGTTGACGTTTCTTCTGATTGTTGATTCATGCGAAGTTACGTTTTTGTGCGTAGGTAACAGAGATTTCCTTTTAGATAAGTGTTTATTTTCCAAACTAACTCTCCGTAAAATATGTTTCCCTAGTATTCACACTTGCTATTCATCTAGATATATTTCTAAAATGTTCATAAAAAATTATAGCGTATTCTCAGCAATTTAATTTTTCACATATAAATTATCATAATTTCTGATGATTTAAAAAAAACAACACCCTCCATTAACATTTTTATACAGAGTATTTGATTATTTTTCGAATTTATTTCAGGCGACGGAATAAATCTGAGGTGGTTGTCTGACTTGCTATTTGCTTTCTCTCTCCTACTGACAACTTGAAATAGTTTCGTTTAGAAATTAGAAAAAGGCGCCTCTTTCACTCGCTAACATTTGCGTGATGATATGGAAATACGTTTTTTTGTTTTTTTTTTTAAATGAAGAATAATAATTCGTATCATTTGGATTAATCGAATTAATGTCCTTATATTTAGTGTTGTTTACACAACGTTTCGGTTGATGTAATTTCCGACCTTCTTCGGGCCTATCTTGTCGAACTCAATAATCTTCCTGTTGAACTCGGGAATCCAAACGAAATGACGAACAAACCCTTTATTTAAATTTACGAATGTAGCTTTCTACATTCTTCTGGAGATTAAAAGTTCAATCCATAAAGTGGGCGACACTCAAAATTCAACTGCGAATTACTTATGACATCTACCAAGTCATGCCTGACGAGAGGAAAGAGTGTTACCTTCGTGGATTAAATAAGGGCTTCCGTTGGAAATTCTTGCAAATTTACGAGTTCGACAGAAAGGTTTCCGAATTGAACAGAAAGATTCCAAGGTTCTATAAACACCTGAAGAAGGTCGAATGTTACATCTACCGAAATGTTGTGAAAATAACATTCAAGATGAGAACAGTAGTCCGAATAACCCAACGAATGCGAGTTTGCTTTCTTATATAAACATAAATACACATTGCTCTTCATTATAGAGGATAACAAATTATTTCTCCTTGATTAAATAAGCGCTTTATTAATCGAAGCATAATTATCGTATAATTTTGTTTAAAATCAAAAAGCTGATTTATAGATTTCAAAGAACGTTCGACGCATTTTACTTAGTTTTTGGAAACAGCTGTTTTCGTCAACAGAAATAAAGTCTGTAAATTCCGATGCGCTACACGCAGAGAGAAACTGGAATGCGAAAACGTAAAGCAAAGAAGCAGCACAAACATTGATTGAACTGAAGAATGATGAAACGAGGAGTGACGTTAATAAACAATACGAGTGTCTGAAAAAGGGGAGTACGTAAGAAGACGCAGTAAAATAAGAGGAGAAATACAAGAGCTTGGAAGATTGAAAAATGACGGTTGGGAACCATTGAACAAGCAAAGCAAGCGAAAAAAATGATAAAATAAAATAAAAAGTTGTTGGAATTCGAGAACGAGTGAAAACGCGTCCTTCATTGTTCGAACTCTGTGGCACACCACTGCATGCCGCCGCCATAATACCAAGGGGAGATAACTCAACATAGAAAGAAAAAGAGGGAGCGAGATAAACAGGAGATTCAATAAACAATACTGAACGCAGGGAAATATGCTGCAAGCCTACGTTGTGATGGTCGACGAATGTAGTCTTAGATTAAGAGAACTGAAAGGTTGGACAGTAAACACAGGATGGAAACGTCGACGATAGATATAGCGTTCTCTGTAAACAAGTGTACATGTGTAAGACCAGGATCGTGTTGCATCTTTCTTAGTGAAATATAGTAAGTTACTATATGCAATTGTTGGTTGGGGATTGTCCATACATTATTATCTAGAAAATGCGAGTATGGAAAGTAATATGGTCAAGATTAAACTTAGAAAAGTGAAAAGACTAGTTGCTAAAACTGGAAAAGAAAAAGACAAGTAACCTAATAAAAAATGAAATAAATTTAAATATATATATATATATATATATATATATATATATATATATAAATTATATATATATAAATAAATTGTATATATAAATAAATTTATATTATAAAATAAATTTATAACTTAAAATATTTCAGTATTAATTAAGAATTTATACATAATGTTAAATTAAATTTTTAAAACAATTCTAAATGCTGAAATATTTTAAGTTATAAATGTATTATAGTTTTTACTAGAATATCTTTTCTCTTCAGTTTTAACAACTAGTCCTTTTACTTTTCTAAGTTTAATCTTAACCATATTACTTTTCATGCTTGCATTTTTCTATGTAATCCATTATTTTTTCCAGGCTTGCTTTGAAATAATGATTTCTTTTTTGTATTAAAAAATATACGGATTGTATTCAAATTGTATTAAAAAATATACGCATTGTATTCAAATTTTTGTATTCAAAGTATACGCATTGTCAATAATTCATAAAAACTTATTACCAACTTCTTAAATTCAGTAAATAAAAAATCAAATAAAAGACATAATTAAGTAAATAAACAGAAAAAAAGGACAAAAAGAGAGAAACAGAATTAACGAGTGGCGTCGTAAGCAAAAGATTATCAGCCCTAGCACGGCAAAGAGCGTGACTTTTGTTAACTGTCTCTATATGACCCAAATAAAATGGCATGATTTTTTAAGGTTTCGACGACGAAAAAGTTGCTATGGTAACCAACAGCCAATCAAAAGAATTCATCTAAAAAATGTCAATGCTGAAAAAGTTGATATGGTAACCAACAGCCAATCAAAAGAAATCATCTCTCACGTTCTTTATTTATTCTGAAGACTTTTGGGAATCAGTATTTTTTTATAACTTGTGTTTTAACAAACGAAAATTGAAAAGTTTTATTTCAAAATATAGCTGTGAAGCTCACATATGAACTGTAAAAATTGTTTGAAATTTGGTTTCAAAATGAGTGAGCGGTGAAGCTTTAAAGCAGTTCTAAATAAGAAAACTAAGCCTTAAACATATATCCAAATACGGTAGTGTTTGAATGATAACCTTAGGATAATGTATGCATTGGCTTTACAACAAAACCGTAGTTGATTTATTTCAATATATTTATAATCTGAAAATATCAAGCTAGGTCCCAAAATGCAAAAATGTGACAGAAAAATTGAAGACTACGTAACCTTCTGTGAATTTTGTGAGTTAACTTCCCATTGTTCGCTTGGGGAGTAAACGACGGAACATCCGCTCACTTAAACTGCACATAAGTATTTTTATATCTTAAAATTTATTTTTTTACTTGAGAGTCATCACTTATTAAGGCCCGAAGACCACTCGAGGATAAGGGCTAATGAATGTTGGGTGGAAGTGAAGTAATCGTTATAGGTGTAAATTGGGTAGAATTTGATTATTTATGACGACGACTTAACAGAAACTTGTTTATATTGGATTTGAAAGCTACCATGTTGGGAGGCAGGCTAACGGAACAGTATTCCAAAGGCAGGCAGTTCTGGGAAAGAAGCTTTGTTTATGGAATTTGAGTTTACATTCAAGAACAGATAGAGAGTAGGGAAAATGATATATATTGGTTTTAGCTAGTCGAGTGTTTTTGTGAAAGTTTGGTAAGGGGAGAGGGCATAGATTGAAGTTCAGACGAGTACTTACCATGAAAAAAGCGATAGAATAAAGACAGTCTCGCGACGTCTCTTCTGTGGGAAAGAGGTTGCAGGTAAGGAAAAAAAGGCATCACCTACTCGGTTTTCAAGCCTGGAAGGCTATATCAAGGCAGGATAGGGAGTGCCGAGCAACTCCTGCTCAAATGTTGCAACAGTACTCCATTATAGGGCGCACCTGGCTCTTGTACAGATAGAGGATCACATCGGCAGTGAGATATCTACTGGAGCGGTAGAATGATGATCCAGCCATTTTTCAGTGATCTTGGCAACAGATTTGATGCATGTGTTCCATTTCAGATCAGGAGTGAAGGTCGGTTCCAGAAGCTTGTCAAGACATGGTACTTCCCCAAAACGAGAACCATTCATTTCAATTGGGGCGTGGTGGGGATCAGAGCGATTAGGATGAAACGAGAGAAGCTTGGTTTTTGATGCATTAAAATTAACCAGCCACCTTTTCCCTCATTGCACCACATCCTCAAGATCAGAAGAGAATCAGAAAGATCTTTGTCATTGATGGCCTTTGAAGTGTTGCCATAGATTATCGTGTCGTCTGCATAAATGTCTACGAATGACATAAGAATGTGATTTGGGAGATCACTGATAAAGATCAGCAACAAGGTTGGACCCAGGATAAAACCGTGAGAGACACCAACGTTAATACGGGTTTCTGATTTCTACCCATCAACGAATACTCTTAAAAACCTATCAGAGAGAGAAAGAATTTTATAATTGAGAGGACATTTCTAGTAATTCCATAGCTGGCGATCTTATAAAATAGACCTTTATGTAACACTCTATCAAAAATCTTCGATATGTCAAGAGCTATTGCTCTAGAGACAAAGATATATATATATATATATATATATATATATATAGAGAGAGAGAGAGAGAGAGAGAGAGAGAGAGAGAGAGAGAAAGAGACTGAGAAAGAGAGCGGGATAAACATGTCAGTGCGCTAGAACGTTTTTATCCTGAATTCTACGCAATTATGTACAATATAGAAACTATGCATAAAAAGAATTTAGTGTAATAGTGAAATGAAACTGATCATATAATAAGAAACCATGAAAAGTTAATAATTAATTAATGAAAGCTTGTTTTTCAGAAGAATATGCAAATTAGTTAGCCTTTATGATGTCGCTCGCATATCTATGACTGAGTATACTAAGAAGTTCGTTTTAATAAATTCTGAATAGAAAAGTATATCTGGCCTTCGGTCTAATACCACAGTGCAGCATCTGTTTTGATACTACACCAAGGTTAATTTGTCATTAGTCAATGTAGGAGAAACCCTTCTATACTAAGGCATTTAAAACAAAATTTTCCACTTCAAGAATGCCCCTTTTTGGGAAGTTGGTTTTACCCCACACATTAAAAACGACCTTGTCTTACATTTTGCTTTCGTAGGGAACCAAATAAATACCAATAGAAAAAGTAGGTTCTTAGTATCAATGTCAGAGCGAGAAAAACAACCCCCGCCGCAGATTTGCACATCTTGAAGCAGATGTGACATACAAATTGAGCAATTTCCATCGAGTTGACTTCCTCTGGAGGTTGAAAGGTATTCCTATGAACAATTACATGTCTCCTCAAACCAGCAGTAGACTTGCAAACTTTGCTGCATGTTAAACAGATCGTTTGGTTCGGACTAATAGGTGCAAAGTTGACCTGAACAGGAGTTTTGTGTGACCTTTATACATATATATATATATATATATATATATATATATATATATATATATATATATATATATATATAATGTTTAATACATTATGTTGAAAAACACTTTAGCAATGTGTGTTTAGCAACACACATATATTATTCGGAAAGGAAACATCAAATAGACGTGAAAGACGGAGTTTCGCGCCAGAGGGGAGAAGTTAACAAAATGCGTAAAGAATTCTTTGCCTGTATGTATGTATGTATAAAAAATACCATACTAGCGTGGAAATGAAATGTAGATCAATGATATATGTACATTTGCAAGCTCGTCATCTTATTACTCAATGAAATTATATATATATATATATATATATATATATATATATATATATATATATATATACATATATATATGCATATATATATGTATATATATGCATATATTATTTTCCTCTTTCCTCTCCAATTAGAGAGCTTTCCTTTCTTTCTTTTTGTCCTCTTTATCATGAAACAATTCCGTTTTTCTCTTATCATTAATATCTCTGTTTTATCTCTCCCCCCCCCGCCTGCTCTTGCTCTCTCCTTTTCAATTTATTTCTCATTCGTATCTTTCGCCTATGCGTCGTCCTATTCGTGAATAGAATCATCATATTTTTTCTTGTTCCTTTTTTGTGTGAGTGTGTTTCCCTTTCGCTAGAGAGCGAATGTATCCAGGGAAATAAAAGATATCCTTCTCAAGATTGAAAGAAATATCAACGCGTAGTGCCCTCGACGGACGGGGCTGGCTGGCTAAGACAGAAGGTTACAGTTTGAGACGCCGCTCCTGCCCCCTTACAACCAGGGTGACAGTGGTAGGGGCGAAGATGGGCGGGGGAGGAATAACTGTGCTCTAAGCAGTGTTGACAACTGATCAGAAATACATGAGCCCAATGCGGTAAAAAAGGAAGAGAAAGTGGCAGGAACGGCGCAATGTGCTTCAAAAAAATCTCTGATACCTGCGCCGAAATGGTTTCAGATATTCCTTCACGTTTTTTTTTTTTTTTCATACTCCCACTTCTACTCGATTACTGCTCTCCCGCCCTTTCTTTTTCTGCATATCTTCTTCCTTTGTCTATCTTGTCACGTAACTACGACGTCTCTCTCTCTCTCTCTCTCTCTCTCTCTCTCTCTCTCTCTCTCTCTCTCTCTCTCTCTCTCTAATACTTCATTCAAATATTTAGTCGTTCTCTACTTTATTTTCGCTCTCATTAACACTCCAGAAAAATGATTTCTTTTTTATCTCTCCATATTATTTCTGTTTTCGCATTCTTTCCATTTCTCTATACACCTATTCGCAGGAATCACACTTTTTCACCTTACTCTCTTTACTCTCTTTCTCTTTTCACATAAATACTTACACACACATATATATATATATATATATATATATATATATATATATATATATATATATATATATATATATATATACTAGCAAGCCGCCCGACATTGTCCGGTCGTAAAATACGCTTAAATATGATATTTTGATAAATACAGATTTCGTCTTTGTTATTATACTAGCCATGGTGTCCGAGTGTTTGTGGGTGTGGTTGGAGCAAATAAAAAAAAAAAGTGGTAGTAGGTGGGCAGGCTTGAACCCGTACCGCGAAGGAGGAAAAAAACGTGAAAAAAAAACAAACAAAAACATGACGGCTTTGCCGTTGCGTTCATCACCAAACCGGAAGTGGCGAAGGTTTTAATTAAGGCTCGTCAATCGAAAAGAGGGGATGGCTTTCGAAAATATCGGCGACAAAAGCAACTCCTCCCTGTAGAAAAGTGCCCAGTTGAAGGTGAAGCAATTAATGTTTTTAGCCAATTTTTCGATATTTGTCGTCCGAAGGGTCGACTTCAAAACGATATCGATCTCTTTAAAATCCGTCGCCTCTGTCGAAAGTTAAGGGCAGACATACATACATACGTACATATATACATGCATACATACATACATACATTTTGACAGACAAGTAAAATTTACATAATAGATTATTATATTAGGGCCAATATATAGTATTGATTTAAAAGTTTTCAAAAAATTCTTGCGCCATCATCGAGAATCGAAAGGAAAACGTTTAGCTTGTAGTTTACTTTTTCCTTTGACGTTAATGCTTGAGATATGAAGAGATTTTTGCTGAAAAGCTAACAATTGAAACATGGACCAATAGCTATTTCGTTATGCATGCGTATTCTTAATGCCGTCTTTCAAACTTAATCTGGCAACTTCCATTTCTTTAATTTTAACACTTTTGCACCGATTTTACCCGGCTAAAACCCAAATATAAGGTTTCGCATGGGTTCGAATACCCTATATATTAAGTTTCATGTCTGTAGATCAAAAACTTAGAGAGGAGTAAGCAAATATATATACGCATACATAAATATATATAGAAAGAAGTTTGTGTTTACTATAACCTTTTTACGCAAATATTACGCAAGTATAAATTATGTAGAATATCTGCATGGATATAATTACACGTAATAGTTAACTAAAGATGATCATACTATAAGAAAGCCGAAAAAAACTAATAGTGAATTAATTAAAATGAATGTTTAAAAGAATATGCAAATTAGCTTGATCTTTTGCAGATGAATGTAATTCCACGAGTCATATATAACCAAGTTGTATTTTCTTTTTTAAATAAATAGAAAAGAGGCTTGCATTTTTCTGTTGGTCTTGGCCTTCGTGCCGGGATCGGGGTGTGGTTTCCGTTCTGCAGATGCTGCACTTGGGATGGTTTGTGCCAGTCAATGGAGGGGGGAGCCCTCTATACTGGGATAATTATTATTTATGGTAACCAGAGTGCCCCCTCTTTGCCTACGTTTAGGGGAGCTGGTTTTTACCCCCACATTAAAAACGGCCTTGTGCCTAATTTGCTTTGGTGGGGAAGCAAATGAATACATTAAAAAAATAGAAAAAAATGGGTTTTATATGAATAGACAAAAATCAAATTTAGCAATACACAAAAAAATTAATATATCAACACACAAAAAATAATATTTCAGTACACAAAAATCAAATTTATAAGAGCATATATATATATATATATATATATATATATATATATATATTCGACAGTGCTATCTTTATATATATATATATATATATATATATATATATATATATAGCACTGTCGAAGCTCGCTGTTTGTTTGTAAACAAGCGTTTTGAGCACTATATGAGTAGTGGAAAAATGTTTGTTTAAAATAGACATTTGTGAAGGGTTGATGGGTACAACTGCCGACTGTCAATCCGATGGTTGTAGGTTCAATTCTTAACATGGAAGAGGTGCTAGTTTAGCTTCACTGATGAGTTGTGATACAACGGAACAGTACCGTATGTGGATGACTATATATATATATATATATATATATATATATATATATATATATATATATATGTATACTAGCAAAAGTACCCGTCGTTGATTGGGTTCAAAAACAGCCTACAGAAAATGAACTCTGATTTATGAAAGTATGATAGGTTATGAAAAGGAAGGGTTGTAAAGAGATAGATCCGAATTTGGGAGTATCAAAACCAAAGCAAAATATGATGAAAATAAAATAGATAAACCCCATAATTTATTATACCATACCTGTTCACACTGAAACACTTATCACAATATTCTGTGGATCTATATTAAAAAACCTTGTTAAACTTTGTGACATATTTCCATTCTATGGAGGTCAGGTGCGAACGAACACCCCATAATTTTATTATACCATATTTCTTCAAACTAAAACATAATTATCAAAGTATACTTACGCAGATAGATATGAAAAGTCTTTATTAAAGTTTGTACCTATTTCCATTCTATCGAGGCCAGGCGCGAATGCAGACCCCACAATTTTATTATA
The DNA here is from genome assembly GCF_053919585.1 of Euprymna scolopes. Lineage (NCBI taxonomy): Eukaryota > Metazoa > Mollusca > Cephalopoda > Sepiida > Sepiolidae > Euprymna > Euprymna scolopes. The sequence continues at coordinate 179,125,538 of NC_136482.1, forward strand.
CCATCCCTATTTAAGTTAAAACATACTTATCAAAGTATTATTATGTACATCTATATCAAAAACACTTGTAAAAGTTTTTTTTTTTAATTTAAAATTTTTTTTCCATACTTTGTGGACCAGGCGCGAACGCAGACACCATAATTTTAATGAACCACCATTCTGCCAGATCAAACATACCCATTCCTGTATCTCGATACATCTTCTATCATTATATGTAATCAGTTTTTTTTTTAATAGTAAACCGTATAGGAGCCTAATCGTGACCACACACACACACACACACACACACACACACACACACACACACACACACACACACACACATTCAGCTTTCTATTATTGATATATATATCTGTGGGAATTTGATTTTTAAGCTCGGTGTGATTACAGAGCATATTAAAAATAACAGACAAAAGTCTATATTCCAAATATCATGATGTTGATCATCTTACAATTAATTCCTTTAATTCCGTTAACGCCTACAATTCTTAATAGTAACTGTTCCGTAGCGCAAAATCATTCATTTAATTAATATTTCAATCAATGAATCTATTTTGCCCTTAACTCATCAGAAGAAATAGCAGCTATTAATCCAATAAAAGAAAAAAAAAATGCATTTGGGCATAAATATAAAATCCGACAGTTGGAAGACCTTACCTTATTTTGAAATTACCTTATTTTTGGCTTGCATTATGTCATCTTGAAGTTAGAAATAAAGTCACTAATAATTAAAAATTCGTATTAATAAATTTTATTAATTTTGATATATACTACTAAAAATATTGTATTCAGTATTTAATTGATTTTTTTTATTTATAATTAATCTATTTATATTTACTTAGATAATATTAATAACCAGCAGACGCGCCGCGTCGGCACACACAACGCCGAGTTAAACACAAAATCGAGTACACTCAACATCAAGTACACTCAACATTGTCTCACCATCAACGCTTACCTTGTGAACTCGGGAGTATGGGAAATTGCCATATGCACAAAACAAAATCACTGAAAAAACAAAAATACCCTAAGAGTAAGGATAATGAGTAAACATTGGATAAAATGATGGTGAAAATTATTACGAACTTGCCAGGATTCGAACCAGGAATCTTCTAACCCGTAGTCAGACGATTATCCATTGCGCCACATGTCCTGTCTCTGTTACTGCGACTGTATACAGACAGTGCTTAAATCCGTTGACATGGGCAGGTAACTTTTTCGACAAAAACGAAACGGCCCAAAAACCCTTATTTAAGGCTTTTTGTGTGACTCAGCGTTGTTCCTTATGAACCATATATAGATAAGGACAATTTAGAGACTCACACCTTTCAGGGAAAAAAAGAATTGTTCAATTCGGTGCATCCGTTCAAAAGTTTTATTGGTATATATATATATATATATATATATATATATATATATATATATATATATATATGGTATATATATATATATATATATATATGGTATATATATATATATATATATATGTATTTATATGTATATATATGTGTGTGTATATATATATATGTGTGTGTGTGTATATATATATATATACACACATATATATATGTATACATATATATACATATATATATACATATATATATATGTGTGTGTATATATATATGTGTGTGTGTGCGTGTGTGTGTGTGTGTGTAAACATTTAGAATTTGATTAACAGTATAGATCCGAGATGAAACATACTTTGAATGAATCAAACTCTGACATGTTTAAAATATAGCTTAAATAATTGGGGGGAAAAAACAGACCTGCGCACTAGTAATGAGGCGATTTCAATATTATTCACGAGTCAAACACAAAATCAAGTACACTCAACATCGTCTTACCATCAACGCTTACCTTGTGAACTCAGAGTATGGGAAATTCCCATATACACAAAACAAAATCACAGAAAAAACAAAGGGTAAGGCTAATGAGTAAACATTGGATAAAATGATGGTTAAAATTATTACGGACTTGCCAGGATTCGAACCTTGATTCTTCTGAGTCGTAGTCAGACGCGTAATCCATTGCACCACAAGTCCTGTCTGCATGCTGAAAGATGTTACCGCGACTGTATACAGACAATGCTAAATTCTGTTGACATGGGGAGGTAACTTTTTCGACAATTGCACGAAACGGCCCCCAAACCCTTATTTCGGGCTTTTTGTGTGACTTACGAACCATATATAGGGCAATCAAGGGACTCACACGCTTCAGGGTAAAAAAGAATTTTTCAATTCGGTGCATCCGTTCGAAAGTTTTATTGGTATATATACACACAAACATAAATACATAAACATTTAGAATTTTATTAATAGTATGGATAGATTAAAATATATCTTGCAAATGTCTATATATTTATTAAATTTTGATATGAAACTATTACAAAAATATATATCTTCCATTCTGGGTTGTATTAATTGCTGATTTGACCTGACTTTTAATCCATGCATAATTCAGTTTTTATTACTATTTTAACTTGAATTTATTATTACATAAATTGTAATTCTTTATTGCAATTTAATTAATTCACATAAACAGTACTTTCTTTCTTCTCTCCCTTGCCATATCGGTCACATGAGTGATCTCCCTCTTTTTCTTCTTTCTTTACATAGAAAACAACAACTTATGTACACACACACACGCACATACACACACATACACACACACACACACACACACACACACATATATATATATATATATATATATATATATATATATATATATATATAAGTGAAAGTGTCTGTCTGTGTGTGTATCTGTGTATCTGTGTGTCTGTGTGTGTACATTTCCCTACGCAATAACTCTGTCAATTTTTAGTCTACAGAGTCGAAATTTGATATACAGAGTACTGAGATATGAGAAAATCGACGTGATTGGTTTTTGGGAAGAAATTTAGCGATTAAGGGGTCAAAGTTCAGGATGTAACTTTTGAGAACTCTACCAAACTCCTCCGACAATTTTCAGTCTAAACACTAAAACTTTTAGATATAAGTTCATTGGACATGGATCTAACTTAATAACTTTATTTGAGCCCAAAACAATAAATTTTAAGAGGTCATAATAGGGGTCAAATTTTAAAAAATTGACCGCTTTTTTTTTTTGCTCAACATACACCTCCAGATACCTGGGCAACGCCGGGCACCCATGCTAGTATATACATATATATATATAAATGTAACATAGCGCGGACGCGCGTATGCAGATGCATGCGAAATGACGTCATAAGTAGGTAAAAATGGAGACTCTTAAAAGAAGATACCGTTAGAGACGGGAATAATTTCGAGATCACGTGACAGGCTTGGATAACGTTCAAAAGCACGTTCACGTGAGGGATACAAAAGCGGTAATGAGAGAATGAGGAAATAAATGCCGTTGTAGAACAAAATAAACGAGTTGAAGTTCCGTTCTATTCTTTGTCTGCTATGCGACTGAAACATACAACGTGTTGGTTCCCAGACAACGATACATTAAGTAAAAACAGTAATTTATATATATATATATATATATATATATATATATATATATATATATATATATGTGTGTGTGTGTGTGTGTGTGTGTGTGTGTGTGTGTGTGCTGTATTTAGTTTAGAATATGATAAATTTATAAAGGACTAAAACAGCTATCTGGTTCCGAACCTTGCACAACAAATTTAAATTGATGCAAGGATCACGATTAAGAGAAAGAGTATGTGATGGAATGGAGATTTTTCCCCTCTTAATCATAACTATAACCGTTATATATATATATATATATATATATATATATATATATATATATATATATATATATATATATATATATATATACACAAGGACGCTTCACAGAACGTCTGAAACGCGTAAAAACGATTTCAATGATTTAAAAACATTATTACAATGATCCAAACATAATTCTCAATGAAAAACCAAGACACGGAATAATAAAATAATATTAAAAAATACACATTGTTGGTGACTACCCCCTTATTTATATATATATATATATATATATATATATATATATATATATATGTGTGTGTGTGTGTGTGTGTGTGTGTGTGTGCGTGCGTGTGTGTATGTTTGTGTGTGTGCGTGTGTGTGTGTATATGTGCGTGTGTATATATATATGTGTGTGTATATGTGCGTGTATATATATGTGCGTGTGTATATATATATGTATGTGCATATATATATATGTATATATATATATATATATATATATATATATATATATATAGAGAGAGAGAGAGAGAGAGAGAGAGACTAGCTGACCGCCCGATGTGGCCCGGTCGTACAAATCGCTTAAACATGACATTTTAATTCATGCAGATTGCGTATGTATTATCATAGAATCAATCCTCTATTGATTTATGAGGAATAATTTGCTCGGTGAACTATTTCACAAAATAAAAAATGAAACATAATAATGATAATGTCGTTCATCAAATTCCGTCTGTGTTTGTTTACAATATCACGTCAGCTGATATTTGGGTTTGACGGTGAATACCCTGGAAAAATAAGTTTTGATTACTGTTTACTTTTAAAATATGCAAACGAAGAAATGTTTTGTGCCGATTTTAAATGATATCATTTTTTATGATAAATTAAACTAACTATTAAGAAGAAATTAAAATAAAATGGTGAAGTACACCGGGCATAAACAGGGGATCATTCGATCTGTAGTCGCATGGTCTACCACTGAGCTATACGTCCAGGTGACAATACATCTGTTTTTTCTTTAGAAGAAATGATTACACATATACACACACACACACACTGTAGAGATCCCTAGATGTAAAAGATCTTTTTACTCCAATAGTTTCTTCCCCAGAACCGCTAGACTCTGGAATTCCATTCCCGGTCCCTGCTTCCCCAACAGTACTGACGTGCAGAAGTTCAAGTGTAACGTGAACCGACATCTTGCTGCCCAAATCCCTACATAGTACCCCAGTAGTTGTTGCCCCTGATAGTAGCCCCCTACACCAAAGTGGCAATTAGCCTTGTTTGGGGTGAAAATGTAATAAAAAAAAAATTAAAAAAATGATTTGCTGATATCTCATTATTTCCCTTTTCCGGTGTAACGTAAAATATTCTTCTGTAAAAATTCTTCTTTTTTATTTATAAGAGGGAACAGACTATTTTTAAGATTGGATTCTTTTGATTTTCAATACTTATGAAGTTCTGTACAAAAGATATCTAAGAACACTGCCAGACACATAAATTAGCATTGCGTGAAATTTGCAAAAGATAGACTCAGCCGTTTCGGAACCTATACGGAAGAAACTCATACACACACAATGACTTTTATATAAAATTGTAGATGTATATGTAGATGTAGCTATGTGTGTGTACAGTATTTTTATCTATGTTACTGAAACAATCTCATATGTTTTAATTGTTACGTAAGTAGGAAAACGTTTTGTCGATTTCGAAAATAATTCAGTAAGAAATTTTATCATTCTTCACCAGTTATATTTCAGCGCTCAGCCTTAACCCAACGTTGCTTCAAGCAAAGTAGTTCACATATTCGGCCGACCCGGACTGACAATTATGCATAAACATGGCGACAGCTTGCCAGATTTATAATGTTTGTATTCGAAACATACGAATCGAAATCTCACAGGTGTGTGTCTCTCATTTTTCTCCACCCCTTCTCTTTCTTTCTCTCTCTCTCTCTCTCTCTCTCTCTTATCTATCTAGCGATTTATGTATCTATAGCGTACCCTCCCCCCTATTCGCGAGTTGAGAACTGTCGTTTATGATATCGCCCGCTACTATTTAGCTTTATGGAAAGCGTTTTTTTTTTTTTTTAATAAACAAAAGGAGCAGTGTGTATTAGCGGTAAATGCTTATATAAAAATATTGGGATATTATTTACAACCGTTTCTCGTCTAGTGGTTTAGTGGTTCAGAGGTTAGAAATGCCGAACATAGTTATAGTTTCAATTCCTGGCTTTGGGTGTGTGCTAGTCTAGCCATACTGAAAAACTGTGTACAGTGAAACAGCGATATATAGTTTACTATATAAATCTCACCCCGTTCTCGTGTTGAGCACTGTTATTAATGACATGCTACTATTTAGCGCGATGCGAATCTCCTCGTAAGTTAACAAATTGATTACTCTCTAGTATTGGTCAATCCTTATATAAAAAAAAAAACATTAAGATATTATTGAGCAACGGCTTCTCTTCGGTGGTTAGAACTACCCACTGTAAACTATATGGTTGTAGGTTCGATCCTTGGTTTGGGATGTCCACTAGTATAACCACATTGAAAAATTTTGATATAGCGAAACAGCTTTATTTATATATAAAAACACCCGATAACACGAATTCCATGCATTTTAGCCTGACGATTCCTTACGGGGATGAAACGTGGAAGGTTCTGTCTAGTTCAATTACCATCTCTATATATAAAGTAGTAGCGTTCGTGTGTGTGTCTGTGTGTACAACTTCCAATGATAAAAGAAATATAAAGGCCAAATGTGTGTACACCTCTCCTGGTCAAGAAATATTAAAGCCCATGTTAGGATACTTCTGCCAAAGGAGTCATTATATTGTATACGGACTTTCAATATATAACATTCTTCAAACCACATTTACATTATTGAGTTACGGTCATTAACATATCACATTAAATTAAATCTATTTAAATAATTACTTCGATGACATTACTTATTCGACCTAATAGCTTTGTTTCAACTGTACTAATTAAAAGTTTATTTAAATTTCAAGTTATATTTGATTTAACTGATTTTATCTGAAATCTGAAACGAGAATCTGAAAGGAGAAATAACTGTGATAGTTTTATTGAAACGGAGCACGTTATTAAATATTTGTTTTCATTTCGAAATATTATTCTAAGCTGAATTATTATTTTTATTTTTAATTCGGAGGAAATTTTTTTACCGCATATTCTTAATTTTTAAGTAACCTTTTTTATTTGTTAGAGAAAAATAATTAAAACTAATGTCCTCATTTACTTGCATCCTCGCGAGGGCAGAGTTAGTCAGAGACACATGTGAACCAAATCCATCATCCTCTGCTCTTTTTGTTGATAAAATTTAATCGGTGTTGCCCAGGATTTATTATAATAATTATACCATAGCCAGTGTGTTTAATTGCCTACGAAATAGATTTTCTTTATAATTTATTTAATATCTTAAATTAAAAATGCTCAATTTTTACGACATGACCCAGCGTCGTTTAACCCCTAGAAAAAAAATGGTCAATGTCAAGTTTCTTTCCAACTCCTCAAAAAACTTGAAAATGACAACTTTTAATGGTTTTCGATGGTGCTGAAAACGAATATCACATTTAAATTTGGGGCAGATAAGTAGTTTTCATGATATGAAAAATTAATTTTTCAAAAAATAGGGGATCACTTTCCAAAGCGTTCAACCAGACATGTCATCTCTAGCATTTTTTCAAGTTTGGCGATCGAACAAAACAGGACAAATAGACAAACTTTTAGTTTTTTGTGGTGGGGGGGGGCAAGAATTACATTTGAAGCATGAAATAACGATAAATTTAATTAATTTTTATGAAACAATTCTGTACTTTCACCTAACAATTTTATAAACAGAACGAACCCCAAAATATGACAAATTCAATTTTTTTGTGGGGGGGGGGATTACATTAGAAATATAAAATGACGAAAAATGTCATTTAATTGTTTTTGGAATTAATTTTTGGTAGATCTTTTTTTTTTTTTCTTTTTTTGTTGCGATCGCACGGGCATTCGCTGCTATTTTTATTGCAACAAAGTTGTAATGATTTATTTTTAATTATCTTTTATTTGCAGGGGGGGGAGTCTTTCCAGTGCTCAATATCCGGAGAATAGTTCCTTCTCTTTGTAGCCCTTCTGTCGAAATATCTTGTGGAGAGGGTATCAATACTTCTTTTTGGGGCGATTACATTTACATGTTTTCATCCGTTCTTTTATTTTTGTTGTGGGGGTATCCACCTTGCCCATGATGAAAATGATTAGTATACAGGTGTGTTTCAAACAGAACTTCATGTCAACCCAGGCAACGCTGGGTACCCATGCTAGTACATATATATTTTCAAAACTTAATACCTAGCCTTACTTACGTATTGAACACTGTTGAAGTGAATACTGAAAAGCAATACATAAAATATTATATTTCTTTGTGTTATTTAATGTGGATACATGAAATAATATATATATATATATATATATATACATATATATATATATATATACTAGCATTTCAGCTCGGCGTTGCCCAGGGGTTTCGATGTGTCTGTTGAGCAAAAAAAAATTGTGATAGTAGGAAGGCGGGCTCGAACCTGTACCGCGAAGGAGAAAAAGAACGGGGGGAAAAAACCTGACGTTTTTGCTGTTACGACCACCGCCAAACAGGAAGTGACGTTTAAATTAAGGCTAGACAATCGAAAGGAGAGGATGACTTTCAAAACTATCGGCGAAAAAAGTAATCCCCCCTTTGCCCAGTTGAAGGTGAATGTATTAATGTTTTTAGCCAATTTTTCGATATTTGTCGTCTGAAAGGTCGAACTTTAAAACGATACTGATCTTGGTAAAATCCGTCGCCTCTATTGAAAGTTTGAGGCAGACATGCAAACAGACATACATACATTTATATATTGGTAACTAAAAAATTTCGATCCAAACCGATTAAAAAGCTTACCCTATCTCTGAACACGCTTTATGTAAAATTTCAAATGTTTAGACCAGAAATAATTTGGTAGAGACCGCAGAGGTCAATTTTTTTTTAAATTTGATCCCTATTATCACCCCTAAACATGTATTGTTTTGGGCTCAAATCAAGTTATTAAGTTAGATCCATGTCCAAGGAACCTATATCTAAAATTTCAAGTGTTTAGACCCAAAATTGTCGGAGAAGTTTGTTAGAGTTCTCAAAGGTCAAATCGTTGAACTTTGACCCCTTAACAGCCAAATTTCTGGCCGAAAACCGATCAAATAGATTTTCCCAAATCTCAGTACCCTATATGTCAAATTTCGAGTCTGTAGACTTTAAATTGACAGAGTTATTGCGTAGGGAAATGTACACAGAAAGTCACACACACAGGCACGTTAACTTTTATAGATATACTAGCATTTCAGCCCAGCGTTGCCCGGGTGTTTGGATGTGTATGTTGAGTAAAAAAAAAAAAAAGTGGTAATAGGAGGGCAGGCTCGAACCCGTACCGCAAAGGAGGAAAAGAACGGAGCAAAACCTAGCGTTTATGCTGTTACGACCACCGCCAAACCGGAAGGGACATTTTTTTTTTAAAATTAAGGCTAGTTAATCTAAAGGAGAGGATAACTTTTAAAAATATCAGCGAAAAAAGTTACCCCCCCCTGTAGAAAAGTGCATAGTTGAAGGGGAATGTATTAATGTTTTTAGCCAATTTTTCGATATTTTTCGTATGAAAGGTCGTACTTCAAAACGATACTGATCTTGGTAAAATCCGTTGCTTCTATTGAAAGTTTAAGGCAGACATGCAAACAGACATACATACATTTATATATTGGTGACTTAAAATTTTCGACCCAAACTGATGAAAAAGCTTGCCCTATCTATGAATACCCTTTATGTAAAATTTAAAATATTTAGACCAGAAATTGTCTGAGTAATTTGAAAGAGACCGCAGATGTCAATTTTTTTAAATTTGACCCCTATTATGACCCCTTAAAATTTATTGTTTTGGGCTCAAATCAAGTTATTAAGTTAGATCCATGTCCAAGGAGCCTACATCTAAAATTTTAAGTGCGTAGACCCAAAATTTCAAATTCTCAAAGGTCAAATCGTTGAACGTTGACCTCTTAATCGCCAAATTTCTGGCCCGAAAACCGATCACATCGATTTTCCCAAATCTCAGTACCCTGTATATCAAATTTCGAGTCTGTAGACTAAAAATTGACAGAGTTATTGCGTAGGAAAATGTACACACACACAGACACACCCAGACACACACACAGACACACACACACACACGGTCACTTTTATATATATATATATGTGTGTGTGTGTGTGTGTGTGTGTGTGTGTGTGTGTGTGTGTGTGTGTGTGTGTTATATAATCATGTTATCAAAGAGTAAATCTTTAACAAAGAAAAACATCAAGATGAGGAAAGCTCAACACTATTAAGAGGAGCCAGCAAATATATTCAATGGAAAATAAAAAATAAACGTTATATTTAACTTTATTACATCATCAGAACAATAAGGAAAAGTAAATGAGAAAATTAAGAAAAACCATTTAGACCATGACATTTCGAAGCTAAATGTTTCTCATCAGAATAGGAGAATAGCAAGGATTATACCAAATGAAAATATTAAAAAAAAAACAAAAAAAAAACTGGCTTATGACATTCATATATGAAATGAAAATGAAGGAATAAGATAATTAAAAGTACGTAAAATATATCAGTGTGAATCGGAAGGGTAATATATGTGTGAGTAATATTTTTAAAAAATATGAAATAATGGGATTTATTAAAAAAAAAAAAAAAAACCAATAACACAAGAAGAAAGTAAAAGATAGGAAAGATAGATGAGAGAGCCGAGAACTTCACTGGAACTTGTATAAATATATTTTGGAAATCTGTCTTATCCCATTTTCCTCTACTTTCAGTTTTATATTTTATTTCTATACTAGCCGATGTACCCGGCGTTGCCAGGTTGTATTTGATATATTTGAATATTCCATCCTCATACATAATTATCTTATTGATTAAACGAAACATTAATTCATAATGACTTCTTTCTCTACATCCCTATGCGGTAGGTATATTTTATAGAGGTCTCGCTAGGAGCCCTAATCCTCTTTTCTAGTTTAATCTTTTATCCTTTACTCCTTCTTCTTTCAAAATATAATGTAAGAATTGCAATTATTATTTGATATCATAGTGCATATCTGAAAATCTTTAAATTACCTTTTGTTTTAACTATGTAATGTGCAATATATATATATATATATATATATATATATATATATATATACATATATATATATACGCATATATATATACATATATATAAAAATACATATATATACATATATATATATGTATGTATATATATACGTATATATATATGTATTTATATATATGTATATATGTATATATATACGTATATATATATGTATTTATATATATACGTATATATATGTTTATTTATATATATATGTATATATATACGTATATATACATGTATTTATATATATATATATATATATATATATATATATATATATATATATATACTAGCAAATGTACCCGTCGTTGATTGGACTCTGATTCGTGAAAGTATGATAGGTTATGAAAAGGAAGGGTTGTAATGAGATAGCTTCGAATTTTGGGGTATCAAAACCAAAGCAAAATATGAGGAAAGTAAAAATAAAATAGATAAACCCCATAATTTATTATACCATACCTGTTCACACTGAAACACTTATCACAATATTCTGTGGATCTATATTAAAAGACCTTGTTAAACTTTGTGACATATTTCCATTCTATGGAGGTCAGGCGCGAACGAACACCCCATAATTTTATTATACCATATTTCTTCAAACTGAAACATAATTATCAAAGTATACTTACGCAGATAGACATGAAAAGTCTTTATTAAGGTTTGTGCCTATTTCCATTCCATGGAGGCCAGGCGCGAACGCAGACCCCACAATTTTATTATACCATTCCTATTTAACTTAAAACATTCTTATCAAAGTATTTTTATGTACATCTATATCAAAAACACTTGTAAACGTGCTTTTTTTTAATTTTTTAATTTTTTATTTCCATACTTTGTGGACCAGGCGCGAACGCAAACCCCACAATTTTACCACCACCGTTCTGCCAGATCAAACCTACCCATTCCTGTCTCTCGATACGTCTTCTATCATTATATGTAATCAGTTTTTCAAAATAGTCTACCATGTAGGAGCCTGTTCGTGACCAGACACACACACATAGACACACAGACATTCAGCTTTATATTATACTAGACTACCCATGACCCGTTGGGTCAGTATATATTAACTATGGAATTAATATATGAGCGTGACACTTTTGGCGTAAAGAAAATAGTTTTTTGTGACGTAACAGAAACATTTCTTTGAAAGTATATTAAAATGAAAAAAGAATATAGATAGATTTCTATGAGTCGTTCTGTTTATAATTGTCTATTCTTGAAAAAAAAAAACTTACAGCCATTGAATTATAAGTGGTTTGCCATACTTATAGATAAATGTGTACTGAACAGATACCATAATACTTGATGTTAAATTCAAATTTTGAAATATCTTTTAATTTAAACGTGAAAAAAAATTTTAAAATAAAAATAATTGGGTCGCTGAAAACGTACACAGTAAAACAATACATTGTAAAATAGTAGATTTATTTGTAAAAAAATATCGTTAAAATAACTTAAACGTAATACGGAAATGAACGATGTAAAAAAATGCAGAATGTATTAACAATAGTTTATTTGGATAATTTAAAACGCAAAAAAAATTAGGCCGCTGAAAATGTACATAGTAAAAAAAAATACGTTGTCAACAGGTCAAATTTGATTTATTTGTGAGAAAATTGCGACAGTATAGTTGTAAGACAGAATAGTTGCAAAACATCCCCTAAGGGGTCGGTATGTTATATTAGCTATGGAATTAATGTATGAGCATGACACTTGTGACGTAAAGACAATATTTTTTTGTGACATAACAGAAACATTTCTATGAAAGTATATTAAAATGAAAAAAAGAATATAGATAGATTTCTATGAGTCGTCAGTTTATAATTGTTTATTCTTGAAAAAAAAACTTACAGCCATTGAATTATAAGTGGTTTGCCATATGATACTTGACTTTTTTATTTTAAACTTTAATTCAACCCATTTTCACCGCACAACCAGTAATACCAGGCATATGAAATCAACAGTAGGTTCTTTGATCTGATAAGGGCGCTTTCGAAATGAATGTTTCTGTTCAGAGCACAATTGAAGCATGATACTTGACTTTTGCATTTTAAATCTTAATTCAAGCCATTATATACAAAATAATTATGTAAAATTAACAATAGGTTCTCTACAGTGCAATGCACAGAACAATGTATTATGAAATCAGTCACTATGAGACGCATGTGAAACTTCCTTCACGTGTATCGTGGTGGGCCCCCAATTAGAGCAGGCATCCAATCGATTTGATTGAAAAATGGACTATTTCATCGAATTCGATGGTAATAAAAATAGAAGAATGTGAACCATTCGTTGATCATCATTCAATCCCGGGCAACGTCAGTTAACCCCGCTAGTTTATAATAGAGGGAGGGTTGCATTATTGTAAATGTTATCAATAATAATCTAATTTTTTTCGTAGACCGGCAAATTTTTTAATAAGATTTTAATGTCAATCGCTGATTTTATAGTTGGATTTCGTGGTTCTGAGTATATGTGCATAGGCTCACCTTACACCTCACCGACACTAGCTCAATTTGTCAACACCTAAAAAGAAACATGGCTGCTCCCTTTTCAATATAAACACATTTTAGTTATTGATAAAAAAATAATAAACTACGGTACCAACATAAAAAAAACGACTTGAAGCCATTTAATTAAAAACTAGGCGTACAACAATTGATATTAAGAAAATCGTCATAAGCGTCTAGTGTAATAATAACATTAGCAAATTTTTTGCTGTAAAATAAATCACCTTTTTTAAAATCTACACGTTATCACGTTCGCATGTAACATCGCATCACTACAGACGTTTATCTTAATAGTCGTTAATTATTAGCAGTTAAAATTCTCAACAACAAAGACATGTATACACGTCAAACTTAGCTCGCTTGATGAATAACTGCTGAATCAAATCAGAAGTATTCACAGAAAAAAAAGAAAGAAAAACGGAACGGAACTGATTCGACCGAAATACTAACGCTTCGAAAATTTTACAAAATATTTATATTAACACTTTGGGCTATTCAATACTTTGGGTTATTCAATACTTTGGGCTATTCACTATTTTGGGTTATTCAATACTTTGGGTTATTCAATATTTTGGGTTATTCACTACTTTGGGCTATTCAATATTTTGGGTTATTTAATACTTTGGGCTATTCAATACTTTGGATTATTCAATACTTTGGCTATTAAATACTTTGGGCTATTCAATACTTTGGGTTATTCACTACTTTGGGCTATTCAATATTTTGGGTTATTCAATAATTTGGGCTATTCAATACTTTGGGTTATTCAATACTTTGGGTTATTCAATATTTTGGGTTATTTAATACTTTGGGATATTCAATACTTTGGGTTATTCACTACTTTGGGTTATTCAATATTTGGGGTTATTCAATAATTTGGGATATTCAATACTTTGGGTTATTCAATACTTTGGGTTATTCAATACTTTGGGTTATTCACTACTTTGGGCTATTCAATATTTTGGGTTATTCAATAATTTGGGCTATTCAATACTTTGGGTTATTCAATACTTTGGGTTATTCACTACTTTGGGCTATTCAATATTTTGGGTTATTCAATAATTTGGGCTATTCAATACTTTGGATTATTCACTACTTTGGACTATTCAATATTTTGGGTTATTCAATAATTTGGGCTATTCAATACTTTGGGTTATTCAATAATTTGGGTTATTCAATACTTTGGGCAATTAAATGCTTTGGGCTCTTCAACAATTTGGGCTATTCAATAATTTGGGCTATTCAATAATTTCGGCTATTCGATACTTGTGGCTATTAAATACTAAATGAAAACATGCTACAAATACACGTATATATTCCATATCTTGGGTTGAGCATATTATGAAGCGAAATAACAAAGTGCCACTAGCATATAAAGCAATGCTCTTTGTGTAAATAAATAGGACAATGTTTAAACATTGTAATTTCGCATATCTACCTTACCAGCAGTGCAAAAGTGTAATGGTGAGCAGCGCTGACTGTCGCCTAAGCGGTCGAGTTTCAATCCTGACTTGGGGTAGTTGCTAGTGTAGATGCAACGAAGAGTTGTGAAATAGTCTGTCTGTGGATGACTATACACACACACAAACACACACACACACACACACACACACACATATATATATATATATATATATATATATATATATATATATATATATATATATATATATATATATATGATTGTTGAGCTGGATTAAATCCGACGATATGAAATAAAATGGAGGTGGAAGGACCTGGATACTCAACGTTTCGCCCGATTTATGCGGGCTTCTTCAAGAGGGATGGTCATTGACGAGAGAGTCGGAGGATTGGGGCTATATATAATGATGGGGGAGAGCAGCGTGTTTTTCTTATGTAAATTAGATGTCATATATACATGTATATACATTTTATGAGAGAAGAACTAATTAGAGTAAACTAGTGTAGTGGATTACGTCTAAAAGATAAAATATCGTGGAGATTAAAAATTGTGTTTGGAAATATAGCGGTGATAGATTAAATAAATAAAATGACACGAGATTACGAAAAAAAAAAAAAAAAAATTCTTTCGTAATCTTGTGTCATTTTATTTATTTAATCTATCACCGCTATATTTCCAAACACAATTTTTAATCTCTACGATATTTTATCTTTTAGACGTAATCCACTACACTAGTTTACTCTAATTAGTTCTTCTCTCATAAAATGTATATACATGTATATATGACATCTAATTTACATAAGGAAAACACGCTGCTCTCCCCCATCATTATATATAGCCCCAATCCTCCGACTCTCTCGTCAATGACCATCCCTCTTGAAGAAGCCCGCATAAATCGGGCGAAACGTTGAGTATCCAGGTCCTTCCACCTCCATTTTATTTCATATATATATATATATATATATATATATATATATATATATATATATATACTAGCGGCAAACTGCCCGGGTTTTTAGGGCGTAAAATACGCTTAAATATGATATTTTAACCATATATAATTTATATATTATTATAAGGTCGTGATTTCAAAAGTAATAAAAACGTATTTGGGTACTATCAGTTAGAATCGAATCAAAACTGTAGCATTAAAAGCTGGCGACGTTACAAATGTAGTAACTTGGCATGCACATGAATTGATCAAAATTAAAAATAAACAAAGATGATTGTATAAAATGCAAAACGATTTTTTCAATTTTTACCCATTTTTTACCCTTTAAAAACTATTTCAACCACATAAAGACCCATAAAAGAACAGCCCGTAAAAAATCTAATCATTTGAGGCCCCTAGCGCCGCTCGGCGACTTTTAGTTTCGGAGGAGATAGAGTTTGAAATTATGGAGACAGACAGTCATTTAGCCTTATATATATATATATATATATATATATATATATATATATATATATATATATATATATATATATAAGTGAAAGTGTCTGTCTGTGTGTATATCTGTGTATATGTGTGTCTGTGTGTACATTTCCCTACGCAATAACTCTGTCAATTTTTAGTCTACAGACTCAAAATTTGATATACAGGGTACTTAGATTTGGGAAAATCTTGGTGGTTGGTTTTCAGCCATAAATTTGGCTGTTAAGGAGGTCAAAGTTCAACAATTTGACCTTTGAGAACTCTACCAAACTCCTCCGACAATTTTGAGTCTAAACACTTGAAATTTTAGATATAGATTCCTTGGACATGGATCTAACTTAATAACTTTATTTGAGCCAAAACAATAAATTTTAAGGGGTCATGATAGGGGTCAAATTAAAAAAAAATTTACCTTTTTTTTTTTTTTTGCTCGACATACATCTCCAAATAGCCGGGCAACGCCGGGAAACGCCGGGCACCCACGCTAGTATATATATATATATATATATATATATATATATATATATATATATATATATATATGTATATATATATATATATATATATATATATATATATATATATATATATATATATATATATATATATATATATGTATATATATATATATATATATATATATATATATATATATATATATATATATATATATATATAGAGGCATGGTCAAAATTATGGAACACCAATAAAAACTTGGAATTATGATTCAAATGTGAGTATTTAAATGTTACAAATAGTGAAGTAAACATTAGAAATTTATTTCAACAACAATCAATATTTGACATGCCCTCGTTTTGTTTATATCACAGCTTTTATTTGTTTTTTCATATTATTGGCTAAATCGTTATATTTTCTGCCACTCATCATAAAGTTTGGCCTCTAATTCTTTTCTTTTTTTTATAGACATTTGTGCATACTCACTCTTTTCCTTAAATGAGACCACAAAGTTTTAATGTGATTTAGGTCTGAGGATTCAAGGGCCACTTCATCATTGCAATCCCCTTTTTCTCAAAACAACTAAAATAGAAAAAAAATACGGTTATAGAGAACAAAAAAAAAACAAAACCGCACCCAAACCCCAAGGAATATCAATCGACGATGTCATTGAGAAATCAATGGTAAGCGACTGTTGAGATAACGTGAAAGCACCTGCTGGTTATCGAGAGTTGGAGACCACTGAAAATCTCGTGAGACTTATTGTCACTCGGATTCCATGAACTATAATAGTTTATTGTCAGTGAGCGATCGCTGGTGATAACCTGTGTGAGAACTCCTAGTGTATGAATAAGCTTGCCGGTCATAAAATACGCTTTTATGCAGATCTCATATTTATTATCACAGAGTCAATTCTCTATTGAATATTATATTGTACCTAATATATAGTACTAATTTCAAAAGTTTAAAAAAATGAATTCGGTGCTATCAGCTAGAATCGAAACCAATCGTTCCAGCAGTGTTTCCTTCTGTTTGTGCTAACTCGACAGACAGATAAGAAAGTTTTAAAATTAAACCACTTTTAGCTATGGTGTTAATTTTACGCATGCGCAAACTAATGCAAATATGTGGGCAAGTTGAAATGAACATTTTGCATTTTAACTTGCCGATTTCTGTACGCGTCATTCATTCATCTAAATATTTAACTCATTATAAACCGTCCTTGGTGTATGATTACTATTTCCTGCTAATTTCAGTATTGTGTGACTAGTAGTTTGAGAGTTTATCGGTTAAATATTTATACACATACATACATCTACTGTTTTATTTATATAGATGTATACATAATAGTGTTGGGACGATTAATTGGAATCGGAATCAGGAATCGGAAAAATCGACAAATTTGAGAGTATTGGAATCGGTATCGTAATCGCAAAAGAATTGGTCCCTATTTTCCGATGCCAAAACGATTCTTTTAATTGTCCTTATTTTATTTGATTTTGTTTAAAGCAAAATCTTCCATTGTTGGTAATATTGATAAAATAAAAAAAAAACATTTACTTATTTTATAATACCAGTAAAGCTAAAATCGATAGATCATCTTTCGTAAATGTAATTTGACGTTTAGGAAAATATCTGCATATTTAACATGATTTTTTTTTTTTTTCACAGAAATCAGGAAAAAATGACAACTCTATATATTTAGTGATTTATAAAGAATCGGAATCGGAATCGGTAATTGTATCGGAATCGGGAAAAATATTGGAATCGTCCCATCACTAATACATATGTATGTGTGAGTACTTCTTCGCTAAGTACATAAACATAACTTGGTTTCTTCTTATTCCTGTAACTTTACTCACGACTCTCACACGCATGCTGTATCGTTTCTGAGTATTCAGTGCTCATTTTAAATAGGTATACATATTTACTTGCCGATAATATAATAGATTAGATTTTTTATCACATTAAAAAGTGTACAAAAGTTATAGCCTGTTGACTTAGAATGAGTGCTTTATGCCAACTTGATGCTTGAATATGGTTAAAGTTGTGCCCATTTTTTCCATAAAATATTAATCACTACTAATCACTATTGATCTGTCACGAACGGGAACCATAATAACTAATTTGCTCTATATAATCATAACAGAAGTCTATCAAAATTTTAGCTAGTGCAGTAGTTTTCGATATAAAGTGTAACTTAAATACTAATCCTATTAATATTTAACTGTGCATCGAACGGATGCTTAATGCGTAGTTCGTTGCGCCTCATCACAATGAAGGATTATGCAAAATTTCGGCAAAACGGACCAGCAATTTCCGATAAAAAGTGGAACGGACAGACAGACTGACAGGAAGATTAAGAAAATATAATCATTTAATGTTTAACAAATTGCTTTCTAGTGGGATGAAGCTCGTTTCTCCTATCTGGTTGTTGAATAACGGATTACAATCCGTAGGCACAATCGTCATATAACCGCAGCGTGTCAGGAGAAGTTTGCGGTTAGATTCTCGTGAGTTGATAATTTCGAATTCATCACCTTAGGTAAAGATTCTTAATCGGCCTCGACATTTCAATAGGCAGCCATTAACTCATTACAATATCAAAAGACGGAAATGGTAAAATCACCAACAAAGAAGGCAATGATAAAATTAAACATTTATGAGGCGTACTGATACCCGTTAGGTGATACACTAATTTTTTCTACGTTGATTCTCTATATACACACTCTCTCTCTCTCTCTCTCTATATATATATATATATATATATATATATATATATATATATATATGAATTCATATTCCTATATGTTTGTTTGTTCACAATTTGATTAATACATACAAAAGGTCCGCTACTTTACTCTTTCATTTATTTCTATATATAGTATGATTCTTGAAAACTATATACAATTAAGAGATCATCTCATTTGCATATTGCATTAAGGAAAATCGATTTTACTAAATAGCAGTATGTTAGTTAATTTTTTTAGCGAGAGAATTGTTTTAAGTGTTCTTCGCTAAATAAAATAATTTGGTAATCTGAATAAGTTTCTAGCTTGAAAAAATAATTGCGTGTAGACAGAAAAATGTTTTTTGTTTTTATAAATATTCAAAAATAAAAAACAAACCCTTGCGAATAAACTGAAAAAAATTCATTTGTTTGTTTTTAATATTCTTGAAACGGCTATACAGAAACTTTGACTGCTTTAATTCAAACTTCAGCCACACTTTTAGAAACAAAAAAGCTCCCTCGACTCAAAAAGAAGCAAATCGAAAAAGGCATCCCCCCTGCCCTTAAAAAAAAGCAAATTGAAAATTTCCTTTATTTACTAAAAAAAACAGTAAAAAAGTGTTTTTACAAAAAATAAAAATAAAAAAAACACATATTACCCACGCGTTTGGCTATTTTTTTTTTTTCGGTCGTTCAGGGAATCGATTCTATTTTTATTTAAACAAAAGTTGTTTTGATTTATATTTTGGAGGGTGTCTTTTTAACGCACGGACAACAAAAAGTGCTCAATATCCGGAGAATAGTTTCTTCTCTTTGTTTCCCTTCCGCTGAAATAGGGTATCACGGAGTTCTTGTTTTTGACAGAGTACAAAATAGACTTCGTGGCTTAGTGGGGGATGCCCTTTTCTCTACCCTGCAACCTCTCTCCCACAGAAGAGACGTGTCGAGCCTATCCTTGTTTTATCGTTATTTCTATGGCAGGTGCTCATCTGAACTCCAATCTCTGGTCCCCCTCGCCAATCTTTCACGAAAAATACCCGTCTAGCTGAATCCACTGTGAAAAATTTCCCCCACTCTTTATCTGTGCCTAAATCAAAACGTGGATTCCATGAACAAAGCTTCTTTCTTAGAACTGCACGCCTGTGGAATTATGTTCCGTCTGCCTGCTTCCCACCGGACTACAACTTGGATGTCTTCAAGTCCAGCGTTAACAAATTCCTAATGAACCGCCCCCTTAAGTAAACACTTCATCAAATCTCCACACTAACGTAATGTACTTGCAATAACCCTTATCCCTGAGTGGCTTCCGGGCCTTGATAAGTGGTGACCACTGTGTAAAAAAAAAAAGAAAAACGATTACTTTTACATATTTTTTTCAATCAATATTGTTGCCCATGATGAAAATGATTAATATCCTTAGGTGTGGTCAAACGGAACTTCATGTCAACCTGGGCAATGCCGGGTACCCATGCTAGTATATATAAAGAGAGAGAGACAGAGAGAGAGACAGAGAGAGAGACAGAGACAGAGAGAGAGACAGAAAGTGAGAGTAACAGGGAGACATGACTTTGACTGAGTTTGAATGAGTGTCAACAAGTGTTCCACACTCCAATACTTTCATTGTCATCGAAATCGGCGATATCCCTCCATTGTTTAATCAAATTGATTGATTACCTGCTCAATTCGGGAACCCACCACGGTGCACTGGGAGTAAATATCACATGCACTTCCGGAATGCTTGTAGTTTACATTGCACTGTAGAGAACTTATTGTGGATTTTATCTTTAAAAAAGGTTTTATATAATGGTTTGAATTAAAGTTTGAGAACTTTACCAAACTCCTCCGACAATTTGTGGTCTAAACACTTGAAATTTTAGATATAGGTTCCTTGGACATGGATCTAACTTAATAACTTGATTTGAGCCAAAAACACTAAATGTTAAGAGGTCATAATAGGGGTCAACATTTTAAAAATTGAACGCTTTTTTTTTTTTTTTTTTTGCTCAACATACACCTCCAAACACCCTGGCAAAGCCGGGTTGAAATGCTAGTATATATATATATATAGACGGAAGTCGGCTAAAACGATAAGACAAAGAATCCAATATGTTTTACTTCTCATCGTTTTCTACATTCATACAAATGAAGCTGATCAAGACAGTTGTTAAAAAATGTTGGAATAAGACTTTCCTTTCTATCCTCACAGTATAAATGCTGGAGTCTCTCAGAGGTCCATCCTGGGCCCGACTCTTTTCCTGATCTACATTAATGATCTTCCAAATCACATCCTTACATCATTTGCAGACATTTTTGCTGATGACACTACCATCTATGCTAGCACATCTAAGACAGTAAGCGACCAAGTTCTCTCTGATTCTCTCTCCTCTGATCTTGATCATGTTGTACAATGGGGAAAGGAGTGGCTGGTTACTTTACTCATCTAAAACCAAGCTTCTATCTTTATATCATCAACATTCTGATCCCCATCTGGCATCAATTAAAATGAATGGCTCTCGTCTTGGGGAGGCCTCAAGTTTTGACAAGCTTCTGGGCTTGACCTTTACTCCTGATCTTAAATGGAATACGTACATCAAATCTGTTGCCAGGGTGCTGG
This sequence comes from Euprymna scolopes, assembly GCF_053919585.1. Lineage (NCBI taxonomy): Eukaryota > Metazoa > Mollusca > Cephalopoda > Sepiida > Sepiolidae > Euprymna > Euprymna scolopes. The sequence continues at coordinate 179,147,655 of NC_136482.1, forward strand.
AAAAATGGTCGATTCCTTCTATCGATCCAGTAGATATCTCACTTCTGATGCAATTCTCTATCTATATAAGAGCCAGGTACATCCAAGGATGGAATACTGTTGCCACATCTGGGCAGGAGTTTCTAGAAAGGACTTGTCCTGTCTTGATAGGGTTCAAAATAGACTTCGTGGCCTTGTGGGATATCCTTTTCTCTTCGCTGCAACCTCTATCTCACAGAAGCGATGTTGCGAGTTTGTCTGCTTTATCGTTATTTTCATGGAAAGTGTTCAACTGAGTTTCAATCTATGGTCCCCCCTCGCCAAACTTTCACAAGAAACACTCGTCTAGCTGAAAACACTATTAATAATTCCCCTCACTCTTTATCTGTTCATAAACCTAAACGTTGATTCAATGATCAAAGATTCTTTCTTAGAACTGCACGCCTGTGGAATTGTCTTCCGTTTTTCTGCTTCCCAGCTGTCTATAATATGGTTGTCTTCAAGTCCAACGTGAACAAGTTTCTGATGAGCCGTTACACTTAAGTTAACAAATTTACCGAACTTCCATTACTATCGATTACTATATTGTCCTTCTTTACTACTCTACACCCTTTAACCCTTATCCTTGAGTGGCCTCTATGTAAAAAAAAAAAGAAGCTTTGCCACTGTAGCATTGAATGAAATCGTTTACTCTGGCACCATTCTACTACAAACAGCAGGTCATTTTCTAAGGATTTAGTCATTGCCCTGCATGAAGAGCATGGTATCATTATCAAATATACCCCTCTCAGACGCGATGGCATCGGGGAAATTTGTTTGTGAAAATCACGAATAATACATCAAGTATCATACTCTGAGGCACATCCGCATTAATACGGTATTGTTTGGATATACGGCCATCGACTGTAATCTTTCCTTTTACCTAAGAAGAAATGTATCTCAATCTATTTACCTGTCTACTACTTTGTCTGTGTGGGGGGTCGTTTCCTATGAACTCGGAAACGGTTGAGCCGATTTTTAAAATTTTTTACAGTCTCTACCAAACTACTCTATCAGTTTTTTTCTACAGACTTGAAACTTGATATAAAGCTGATTGTAGCCAATGGAAAAAAAGTTCGATTTGGTTTTTAGCCGGTAAACATAGCTATTAAATGGTAAAAATTGAAACAAATTGCAACTTAGCAGGCGTATATTTACTGAACCAGTTATTTCTACGCATGCGCAAATACATATTTATAACTTTAACAACATTATCTTTTAAGCTTTTTTTATCTGTATGGACTTAGCTCAGATGGTAACGAATAATGCTGAAGAGTTATATAATTTAGTTTCGGTTGTAGCTGATGACATGGCATATTTTTTCTGTTTTAACTTTTGAAATTACTAATATAGATTGGGTACAATATAATAATCAATAAAGAATTTGCTCTTTAATAATAAATAAGAAATCTGCATGAATTAAAATATCATATTTGAGCGTATTTTATTTATGCTGGGAGGCCTGCTAGTATTAAATATTTGTCTATTACTACTGTAAGACCTTAGTTTTCATTAGAAGACTTTCATGCTAGATCTTGACAAATGCCTTAGATATATCAAGGCTACCGCCTTAGGTTCACCAACCTTATCAGAAATTATTAGAAAGGGATTGCCTGAATCAATATCGTTAGTCAGTTATTTCAGAAAAAATGTTTAGAAAATACTTTCGGATATTTACAACAGGTGGAATGGAAAACAAGAGATGGTCAGAGGCAAAAGATAGAAAGTGTGATAGAGGCGAAAGAGAAAAGGAGAGAGGGGGAGGCACATAACGAAATAGTGGCAGCGAGGGAAAAAAAGGAAAGTGGTCGATACAGAGGAAGAGAGAAAAAACGATAGAGGGATTGGTAGAGAGAGGAGGGCTGAGAGATATGAGAAGCTGGGGACTATGTGAAGTGAGAGAGAGTGTGTTAAATGGACTCGCTTTGCAAATGGCTAGGTCATTCCAGTTAGCTACCTTGGTTTTCCAGTTAATAGAGGGCGCTTATCAGTGGAAACTGGCGTAAAACAAAAGCAAAATATAATAGCGTGAATGTAAGAAGTTGCTGTTAGAATGTGAAACGCGGCTGTAAGTCTTCATTTCCATTCCGGTTGGCAGTTATTCTCATAAATATTCAAGACACCATTCGTTTTATTGATCATTTGTGGGCTTAAAAAACAAGATGGCCGAAGCCGAATGTTTGGAAATATTATACGAAAACAAGTAGAATAGAAATAAAAAGGGAAAGAAAGGCGAATGACCCAAGACATAACCATAAGTTCTTCATCATATTTGTTAGATTGTTCTTGTACCATTTTTAGTGACCACTCTACAAGAACAAAGTTAGAAACAAAATCAATATTTTTGCTATTTTTCCTTTATTCTCTCTTGATGTGAACGTTGTTTTAAATAAACGCAAAGCTTAGAAATGACGTTTCTGAATTTTTGAGATAAGGATTGGTTATTCGTATTATTTGGATTCATCAGACTACTGTTCTCATCTTGAGTGTGATTTTCAGAACGTTTCGGTCGATATAACCTCCGACCTTCTTCAGGTGTATCTTATCGAACTAGGGAATGTTTCTGTCGAACTCGGGAATTTAGACGGAATTTTGAGCAGAACCTTTTATTTACTTCACGGGGGACGGGGGATAACGTGCTCTTGTTCCGTCAACCAGTAATTCGCAATTGTATTTTTGGGTCGCCCACACTGAGGATTGAACCTTCAACCTTCAGGAGAATATCACTTTTTACAATTGATTTTTCCAAGTACTCTAACCACTGCGCCATGGGTCCTTGCGGATAAGCAATTGTAAAACGTGATATCAGGGACGTGCGTCTGAAGCGGAGACGCGTTAGTGAATATTTGACAAAAGTGCATTGAGAATGGTGAATACTATGTAGAAACATACATTCTTGAGTATAAAAAGTCGCTCGTTTTAGTGGTACTACTCCCGCTTTCGTGGATTTTCAACTTTTTATTTTAAAAAAAAGATAGGAAGCTTTACTTTTTAGAACGACCCGGACACAGCCATCGTTTATCGCTGGCAAAAAAAAAGAATACATTGAATGGTGGTTGCTATGCAGACAAATAAATTCTGAGGCACTAAGGTAGCTCGTTTTACTGCAACCACTTCCATCTTCGTAGCTCTTCAACGTTTTAGCTAAAAAAATAGGAGGCTTTACTTTTGGAACGGCCCTCGTATATAATCAGAAATGTACGTTTATGTATTAAGAACGATACGTACAAAGGTTTTATATATATTAGCTGCCCGCCCGGCGTGCCCGCTCGTACAATACGCTTAAACATGATATTTTAATTTATGTAGATTACGTATCTATTAGTATATAATCAATCCTCTATTGATTACTATATATTACGAAGAATAATTTGCCCGGTAGGTTAATTTGCAAATAAATAAATAAATAATAATGATTATGTCGTTCATCAAATTCCGTCTGTGTTTGTTTACAATATTATGTCAGCTGATATTTGGGCTTGACGATGAATGTCCTGGAAAACTCACTTCTGATTAATGTTTAGTTTGAAAATATGCCAACGAAGGAATAATTTGCGGTGATTTTAAATGGTAACTCTTCTTTTATCGTAAACTAGCAGGCCGCCCGGCGTTGCTCGGTGGTAAAATATGCATAAATATTTTATTTTAATTAATGCAAATTTCTTATTTATTATAAACTGAAATACCGTAGCTATTAAAAGTAACGTTAAATTTCTTTTTAAAAATTAAGTAAAAAAAAAACAAACAAACAAAAAAACAAACAAACTGAGACATGTGCATTCGAGTAATTATGTATTTTCTAACCAGTTCACATCTTGTAAGAAAAAATACTTGAGTTGGGATCGAAACCAAGCCTTAAACAGTCAAGTATTATAACCATTACACCAGCTTTAAATGATTTTTAAACATTGTTTTCATGCAAACTCGTACTTACCTTAGTAAGCTGTTATATTTCACGACCGCGCATGCGCAATCGTGAAACAGTAGGCAACAAATAAAAATTCAGTGGCCTCCTACGTACCAGTTTTTCGATTTTTACCCCTTAAAAGCCCTTTTTCCGGATTAAAATGGATTAAAAAGTTTTCCATATGTCTGAATACTCGAGATACCAGACTTCAAGTGAGTAAAAAGATTCGTTGAATGTATAAGTTCAACTTTTTTAGATTATAAGAAAAAATTAATTAAATGGTGAGGTAAACCCGGGATTGAACAGAAGACCATTCGATCTGTAGTCGAATGCTCTACCACTGAGTTATATTTTCAGATGACAATAAATCTGGGGGGGGGGGGTTAAGAAGAAATGATTTGCTGAGATTTTATTATTTCCCTTGGCCGGTATAACGTAAAATATTCCCCCGTAAAATTTATTATTTTTTATTTATATGAGAGAAAGACTATTTTTAAAATCTGATTTTCTCGATTGTCGAAAATGATTTGCTGAGATTTTATTATTTCCCTTGGCCTATGTAACGTAAAATATTCCCCTGTAAAAATTCATTTTTTTTATCTATAAGAGAGAAAAGCTATTTTTAAGATCGGATTTTTTTTTTTTCAATTTTTGATACTTCTCGGATGAATTCATGTACAAAATATATCTAAGAACACCGTCAGACATATAAATTCCCTTTAATTGAAATTTGCAAAAGATAGGCTCGGCCGTTTCGGAACCTATAAGGAAGGAACTCCAAACACACATAAAGTTACTTTTATACAATAGTAGATATCTATCTATCTATTTATCTACCTATAAAGTATATTTTTATGATTGTTAGTTAATAGACGCTACGCTGTTCATAAGATAAATCTCATTGGACCCAATATATATTAATGATTTAAAAACTTTTTTAAAAAATAACTCGTGCGTCACCATCGAGAATCGAAACCAAAACGTTTAGCTTACGATTTAGTTTTGCTTTTGACAATAATGCCTTAGCTATGAAGACATGTTTGCTACAAGGCTAAAAATTAAAACATAAACCAATAAGTATTACGTTACGCATGCATATCTGTAATTGCTGTCGTTCGACCTTCATCTGGTAAATTCCATTTTTTTTAATTTTTCCACTTTTGCACCGATTTTCCGTCTAAAACCCAAATATAAAGTTTCGCATGGGTTAGAATACCCTATATATTGAGTTTCATCTCTGTAGACCAAAAACTGACAGAGGAGTTGGGTAGGCAGTTTTTTTAAAACAAATATATATACGCATACCTAAATCTATAGAGAAAGAGGTTTGTGTTTCCTATAACGTTTTACGCAAATATTACGCAAGTTTAAATCATGTACAATTTTTGCATGAATATAATTACACGTAATAGTTAACTAAATAGAGATTATCCAATAAGAAAACCGAAAAAACGAATAAGGAATTAATTAAAAGGAATGTTTAAAAGTATATGCAAATTAGCTAAATCTTTTGCAAATGAATGCAATTCCACGATCCATATATAAAGAAATTATATTTTCTTTTTGAATAAATAGAAAAAGGGGTTTTAATATGACTATCAACACAAAAAAAATCATAGAAGTATATATACTAGCACTTCCGCCCGGCTTTGCTCGGGCCCTATGTACTGTTCATAACATTATGTGCATATGTATACGTCAAAAGTGTGAATATCTACGGTAAAGCCTTTCTATATAATAGGCTTCCTTGACTACCATAGAGAAAAGTTGGTAGAGACCGCAGACGTCAATTTTTTTTTAATTTTGACCCTAATTTTGACCCGTTAACATTTATTGTTTTGGGCTCAAATAAAGTTAACATTTTTTTTATCCATGTCCAAGTTACCTACATCTAAAATTTAAAGTGTTTAGACCAAAAATTGGCGGAGGAGAATTTAGAAGAGTCTGCAAAGGTCAGCTCTGTAAACTTTGATCTACTGCCAGCCAAATTTTCGCCCAAGACCTGATTAAAAAGCTTGCTACATGTCTGAATACCTTTTATGTAAAATTTCAAATGTTTAGACCCAAAATTAGCTTAATAGTTTTCTAGAGACAGCAAAGGTAAAATCTTTTGAACTTTGACCCCGTGAAAGACAAATTTTCATTAAGAAAACGATTAAAAAGCTTGCCCTATGTCTGAATAAATTTTATGTAAAATTTCAAATGTTTAGACCAAACATTGACTGAGTAATTTGGTAGAGACCGCAGAGGTCAATTTTTTTTTAATTTGACCCCAACTTTGACCCCTTAATATTTATTTTTTGGGGCTCAAATCAAATTACAAGTTTGATCCATGTCCAAGGAACCTATATCTAAAATTTCAATTGTTTATACCTAAAATTGGTGGAGGAGTTTGATAGAGTTCTTCAAGGTCAAATCGTTGAACTTTACCCCTTCACAGCCAAATTTCTTGCCAAAACCCGATTAAAAAGATTTTCCCTGATCTCAATAGTCCTTATGACAAACCTCGAGTCTGTAGACCGAAAATTGACAGAGATATTTTGTAGGGAAATGTACACACACACACACACACACACACACACACACACATTTTCACATTTACAGATATCTTGATATATATAAAGGTGAAAATGTCTGTGTGTCAGTTTTCAATCTAGACATATAGACAATAGATTTAAGTGAATTAGCGAAATGGATTCTTATTGAAAGTAATATCAGCGCTCGTATAAGCATTAAAGAAATAGCCTGATGGCAAGAATACTGTAGTGCAGGGGGCTAAAAAATAATTAGGAGTAAAGAACTGGTGAGATGGGTGGCTACATATACAAGGGAATTATCATATCGCATTGCCTGGGAAAAGGAAAAATAAAGGAAATTACGAATAAAGATGGGGAATTGTGCAGGCTGTGAAGGTTGAGTGATCTGGAAGTTGCTATATTTATATTTGGCCCTATGTTTACATTGGAAAATCATATCATTTTTGGTGTTTACTAGACTTTTTACCTGGGGGCAGTTATTATACACACTGCTACGGATCAGCATAGTTGGCATGAGGTTGTAACATTGAACTCTGAATGAACTGTTAACATGAACTGTTTTATATATTTACATCTTATGTGTTTTTTTTAAGTCTGTCGAATAATAAAAAACTTTTTGTATTGAGCTTTTTCATTTGGTTGGTATTAAAATATAAATAACTATATTTATATTTGGATTTGGAGTTGGCTTATCTTTCATTAGTAAACTCCTCCTCATAAGCTTTTCTGCCATTTATATATATATATATATACAATAACTGCCGCTTTTACAGCAGCATTGTTGTCAATGTGTGTGATACCCATATCCACGATGAGGCAGATAGAGCCTTGCCTTGTATTTTCTTTGTGTGTGTGTGTGTGTTTTTTTTTTTTTGTTTGTTTGATGGAGGACAACCAAGATTATTGAAAAACATGAAGGTTGAGTTCGCAATAAAACCTCGGCAACCGACTTAGATCGAAATATAGTTTTTCGATACATTTTTCTCGTGGATCTTCATATCTTTTCAACTTATGCTGGTGTGCTCAATCAAAATTTTCTTCGAATGGAAACGGTAATTCTACGAGAAAAACGGTCTTCAAATTAACGGACTAAATGACGATATCCGGACGCTAACATACTGGAAGGCACCTGATGGAGTGATGGGATCCTGGTTGAAACCGTTTCAATGCCTTTATCCACCTATAGCTGCTGCCCTGCAAAGGGTCGTAGAGTCGAGAAATGTCCCTGATTGGACGGTAATATTATTTCAGTTGGAAATATGCACGCTGCCTATTTTTATATAAAGATTTTGAACTTTTTCCTTCTTTAACGAAATGAATTGCTCTACTGGTGATATTTTGAACTTTGTTGACAGCCACACAACATATCTTCGCAGCTTCCACAATGACCCTCAATACTTCATTGTGTCTCCAAGAGTAGCTTCTTATGGAATGCTCGCATCCATTGAGAATATGTTTGAGATTGATAGTTCTTCCACATTCTTTGCATTGATCAGATGTAGTTAATCCGCAGGCATGAAGATTAACTAATGTTGGTATGATATCGTAGGCTGCTTTTATAAGAAAGCTTAATTTGTTTAACCCCATGTATTTGAGGTCGCGCCATGTAATTTCCCTAGTTTTACATTCTCCTACTTAGTCTATGTGCCTTGTTTATTTTGACCTACAACTGTAGCAATGCGCTTGGTTTCTTCAAGATTATGGATTTCTTCAGAAACCATTTTTCTCTGTTTTACAGAGGGTTCTTTGGATAACCATTATTTTGGGAATAGCCCTACACTTGGTTTCCCACATGCCACACCAGCGACTATTTCTTTCATACGAAGGACTGATTCTAAAATAGAAAAGTAAAAAGCTAGTTGTTAAAACTGGAAAAGAAAAACACAAGATAATCTAGTAAAAAATATAATAAATTTATAACTTAAAATATTGCAGCATTAAGAATTTATATATGATGTTCAATTGAATTAAAACAAATCCTTAATGCTGCAATATTTTAAGTTATAAATTTATTTATTTTTTTACTGGATATCTTGTCTTTTTTGCCAATTTTAACAACTTGTCCTTTTACTTTTCTAAGTTTAATCTTAACCCTATTACTTTTTATGTTCGCATTTTTCTATGTAATATATACATATGTATGTATGTCTGTATGTATGTGTGTATGTATGTCTGAGACTAACACTTTTGCAGTAGAAAAAAGTGTAAGCGTCTTTAATACATGACAGTTGTATTGTGTTTACATTTGATTCGGACGTCGATTTTATTTGTGAAATAATGTGTGAAATTGTCTACATCATCATTATCTACTGCAGAAGTGTTAGCCTTATATGTAAAACTAAGAACAAGATGGAAATCCGTGCCTTTTTTTTTGTCAATCTCATTTAATCGTGCCCATCACCATCATCGCCGTCCTGATCATTGAGTATTTAAGACTTTGAAATGTTCCTTCACGTGTATTATGTGTACGTATGTATGTGTATGTATATGCGTATTTGTGTGCTTCTACGTGTGTATGTTTGCATGTGTGTGCATATGCATATGTATGTTGTCATACATCTGTATGCAGGCATGTGTTTATTTCCATGTGTGTGTGTGAGATGGAGAGGGCTCCCGTAAGTTGTGGTGAAGGCAACCCCTCTAGGAGAAGCAAATTTCTGATTTAAAAAAACACAAAGCGGGAAACCAGTACCCGCATTAAGCTGATCTGCAGTTTGACTTGTTGCTGGCTATCTTGCTCTTGCTTGTTGCTGGATGTCAACATTTTGAACCGAGAGAGAGAGATTTAGCTGTCGTACAAAGCTAAAACTCTGTAACATTATCTTTGTATAGATACTCCCTCAGGCATTTGTCTATATAAAAAAAAGTCCTGTGGCGATAAAAAAAAAAGCTGTGACGTGTGTAGGCCTGAAATTCTGGATGCATGTAACAATTGATCTGCCATCATTATATGTACATATGTATATATGTATGCATATGTGTATGTATATTTATATATGTACATGTGTGTATATGTATTTATATCCACGTGTATATGTATGTATATGTGTATGTGTATATATATGTTTGTGTGTGTATGTATATACATTTATATATGTTTGTATGCATGTATGCGTATATATGCATATATGTGTTTATGCGTATGTATGCACGTATGTGTGTATGTGCATGCATGCATGTGTGTATGTGTATGCATGTATCTGTATGTGTATATGTGAGTGTATATGTGTATGTGTATATGTGCATGTATGTGTGCATGTGTATGAATGCATATATATGTATGTGTATGTAAATGTAGGTAAGTGTATGCATATATATGTGCATATGTGTACCTATATGTATGTGTATGTGTAAGTGTATGTGTGTATGTATTTGTATATGTGTGTATATGTGGATGTATATGTATGTATATGTGTATGTATGCATGTGGGTATGTATATGTATGTATGTGTATTATGCATTGTGTATGTATATAGGTATATATATATGAGCGTATGTTTATAGATATGTATGCATGCGTGTATATATTTATGCGTATGTATGCTAATGACCGTCTTGTGTATGTTTGCACGTGTGTATGTATATGTATGTGTGCGTATTATGTATTGTGTATGTATGTATATATGTGTGTGATATGTATGTGTGTATGTGTACATATGTATGTGTGCGTGTGTGTATATATATGTATGTATACCAATGACCGTCTTCAGTGTCGTGTCTGCTTGAGCATGTGAATTCGCCGGCACGACTAAATGTCATTTTCGGGCTCATGAACTTTCAGTGTCTGAGGGAGTGGCACTCGTCTGACAAGACGTTGCAATCATCATCATGTATGTATGTCTATGCGCCAATATTGAGTGCGTTGGCGGATGTATTTGCCCTACCGAGTGCCACAGTAGCTATTTTTTATGTCATAATATTATGAAAAACCGTAATATATGTGCATCGGTATTAAGTGAAATGCAGCCCGAAACACACCTTGCATTCCTGCCGTTCGTGGTTTTACGTCCTATTTCCTAGTAAGGTTTTTTATTTATTATTATTTTTTTATTGTCTGTTTTATTTTGTTTCCCTCGAGTGATTGTGATGGTGGAGTTCATATAGAAAGTAGTGAGGGAAATGAAACAATCAGGGAAGGTTAAGACAAAGAGAGAAAAGAGAGAGAGAGGGAGAGAGGGGAGACGGAAGAGTTTATGAGGGAGGGGGATACAGAGAATAAGAAGGGGAAAAACGAAGGCTGCCTCTCCAGACGAGTGCTTCCCAACGTATATGTCACATGCTGAAAAAAGTCACAACCAACATGCGTCTTGGATAGATCTTACACACGGGTACAGACACACACACACGCGCGCACGCGCGTGCGCGCGCGCACACACACACACACACACACGCACGTGCGCACACACACAATCTCTATGTCTCTAACTCCCGCTATATATATATATATATATATATATATATATATATATATATATATATATATATATAGAGAGAGAGAGAGAGAGAGAGAGAGAGAGATGTTTTTATTTGTTTTTGTTAGCGTTACTCATTGAACGAATTCAATTATTTATACGAAAGTGCACTTTTACCTAAATGCGAGTTGGGAATAATTTTCTCTTTGACCAATTTGATGCCCCCTAAATGGGGAGCGGCATATATATATTATTTTAAAATATATATATATATATATATATATATATATATATACACGGGGTTACCCAAAAAAAAACAAAAGCTAAATGGAGGCCATCGAGAACATATGCTGTAGAACGGAGAAAAAAAGGCCAAAGACCCTCGTGTTTTGATGTGATGTTTTGAATATAATAAACTAGTTATGACCAAAGTTTCATTTCATTCGGACAAAACACTAAGAAACGGGGCCTAATTATAGTTGGGACCCGGTTTTATTTTTAGGGGGTGGTGTCCACCTATATATTTATATCTTGGTATTTCTTGCTAAGTGCATATATGTATAGACACGCGCATATATACATAAGTATATATACATATATAAATACACATAGAATATATATACGCACACAAAGAAAGCAACATCAAATTATAGGAGAATATGCATATATATATATATATATATATATATATATATATATATATATATATATATATATATATATTATATAAGAAATAAAAATTACAATAAGTTTACCAAGGTAATCAAAATGGTAAACTTAAAATATATTATAAATATTAAAGAGTTAATATTTACAAGTAAAGTAATCTCAACCATATGTCTTTTAACATGTTTTATTAATCATTTGTTCATATATATATATTATATATATATATATAAATGTATATATATATGTGTGTGTGTATACATATATTAATACACATTCATGCATATATATGATGATTGCAACGTCTTGACAGACGAGTACGACTCCCTCAGACACTTAAAGTCCATGAGCCCAAAAATGAATTCCATCGCCACAGGACCATTTTTATAGACAAACGCCTGAGAGAGTATCTATACACAGATAATGTTACAGAGTCTTAGCTTTGTACGACAGCTAAGTCTCTCTCTCTCTCTCTCTCTCTCTCTGTCTCTCTCTCTCTCTCTCTCTCTCTCTCTCTCTCTCTCTCTCGGTTCAAAATGTTGAGATCCAGCAACAAGCAGGAGCAAGATAGCCAGCGACAAGTTAAACTGCAGACCAGCTTAATGCGGATACTGGTCTCCCGCTTTATGGTTTGTTTAATCAGAGATTTGCTTCTCCTAGGAAGGTTGCCTTCACCACAGCTTACGGGAGCCCTCCCCCCCCCCAACACACACATACATACACACAAACACACGGTGCTAGTTGGCCATTGACCCTGAAAAAGGGTTTGTTCACCCTTTGGAAGGTCTTGTTTTTAATCCTTCAGGGAGACTAGCCACCCTCCTCAGCAAACAGTTTAGTCGTCGGTGACCCAACCATGAGGCAGATAGTACACATATATATACGTACACATACACAAACAAACACACACCTGAATATGCATTGGCATATATGCATTACACACGTATTTATCTATATATGTCTAAAAGTGAAAATGTGCGTGCGAGGAAACCTATCAACCTATATAGTTAACGAATATTTGATCTACAGACTTAAATTTTGGTATATAGGGTATTCAGACATATGGAAACATTTTTAATCGGTTTAATTTTTATCTATTTGTCAACTGTTTTACGATTGTACATGCGCGAATCGTTCACACATGTAAAGAATAGTAGGTTTTAAAACACATGTTAAAGAACGTGGCAAGCTGACCTAATAGTTATTGTACTTGACTCACTGCATTTAGGTTTGGGTTTCGATCTCAGGTCGAGTATATTTTTTACTTAGAAGAAGTGAACTGTCTAGAAAAAACATAATACTTGCATGCACATGTCTAAGTTTATTTTCGTTTTTTTTTACTACATTGGTAAAATATAACAATCAGTAGAGGATTAACTCTAATAATAAATACGAAATCTGCATGAATTAAATTTCATATTTATGCGTATTTTACGACTGGGCTACACCGGGCAACCTCCTAGTATGTATATAAAAGCACAGATGAATACACATTATATATATATATATATATATATATATATATATATATATATATATATATATAGTTGTAGTCATCGACATACAGTCCAGCCCAACTCATCAGTGCCGCTAGACTGCAGCTCTTCAAAGCCGAGGATTGAACCTAGAACCATCGCGTTGACAGTTAGCAGTTCTACCAATCGACCTACGGGAGCGGCGCCCGTAAATAATCTCGCGAAATGTCTATTTAAACAAAACATCCGTCCACTACCTGTACAGTGCTCTAGCCGCTTTGTTTATAAACAAAAAGGGAGCGTCGCATATATATATATATATATATATATATATATATATATATATATATATATATATATATATATATATATATATATATATATATATTATTCTTACAATAATAATTTTTTACTTTTTTAATAATTTTTTTAATTTTAGACGATGGCATTTTAAGTTTCTATGGATATTTACATTTTGTATAATTCTGGCACTTCTCTTCTTCTGATGAGAAAAACTTAGTTCCAAAATGCCATGGCCTGAAGAGGTTTCTTCTTTTACTTTCTCTTTTTTTAATTTTCTTTATTATTGTGTATATAACTATATGCATTTTTTTATTATTCATCTTTCACTTAATATATTTCATTGTTCTTTTTAGCAGTATTGAGCCTTTTCTATTTTTATAAGTACAGATAGACTCTAATTTGAATTATATATATTTATTTATATATATATATATATATATATATATATATATATATATATATATAAATACAGGTTTGAGATGTTCAAAAGTAGGGACTAATGAATACAACGAGGTTGTTAGATAGTGCTTGATAACGAGAGCAAAATATTTGTTTATTATTTATTCGAAGGTAAACAGTTACATTTGGTCGCTACAAGCATCTATCTGTTTCAGTCAATGAAACTTCACGGTCGCCTGACGAAGTCTCATTGACTGAAACAGATGACTGTTTATAGCGACCAAATGTAACTGTTTACCATTGAATAAATAATATATATGTATATATATATATATATATATATATATATATATATATATATATATATATATATATATAATCAGATTATGTATTGGCTTACTGTTAGTCTCGGCGTGTGTATTCGCTCTATCGAGTGCCATCGTAGATGTTGTTATATTTGCATATGTATCTAAAACATCATAAGTTTGCATCGTTATTAAGCAAAACGCAGCCTGAAACACACCTTGCATTTCTGCTGTTCGTGGTTTTATGTCCTAATTCGTTGTTACGTTTTTTTTTATGTTTTTTTTTTCGTATTAGCTTTTCTCGAGTGATAGCGATGGTGGAGTTGGAGTTGATACAAGAAGAATGTTAAGAGTCACTGGAAGAGTTGGGGGAGGAGGAGACGGGTCGTTGTAGGTGAAGGGGATCGTCGAACTCTGAGGGGAAATGAAACAAAACAGGATAGGTGAGAACTGAGAGAGGCCAAGCAAGAGAGAGAAGGTGAGTACGGAAGTAGATAAGAGAGAAAGAGAGAGAAAGAGGGGAAAAGAGAGAGAAAGGGGGTCTGGGAAATAGAGAGAGAAACGGGCAGAGAGGAAACTGCCGTAAAGGAAAGTGAACGTTGCCCCTGTGGACCAGTCCTTGCCGGCATGCATGTCACGCGCTACACAACGTCACAACCCACATGCGGCTCTAATTTGATAGAGCTTATATAATTGGAAAATCAATTCTTACTCCACAGATACAATCCATGGCTGACGATATTTTTTTTTTTTTTACTTTTTTATTTTTATTTTTTTTTCAGCCATTTTGTTTTTTGGGGTGTTTTATGACTTTCTTCGTTTCTTCGTTCCAGCGTCTTCAAAATCTTTCTCTTTTTTTTTGTGCGGGGAAATTGGGAATACGTTCGTAGCGTTTTACATTTTTGCCCTTATCGTTGATGCCTACCTTGTTACTAACCACATCCCCCCTCCTTCTTCTCTCTTCCTGTCCTTCTTTTCTCTTTCTCTCTGTATATATATCTATTATTCTGTCTATCCATGTATCTGTATGGGAATTGTGAATATCTGAAAGTATTTTATTTAACATTTCTGTTACCGTTTGCCTTTTTTTCTCTTTCTTCTCGGGATTTTTATCATGTTTATGATTCCTTCCACGGCCTTAAATCATCCAACATAGAACCTATCATTATTATCAGATTTGCTGTGTTTTAATTCTCCCCACACTGTCTCTCTATATGTCTCTCTCCCTCCTCTTTCTCCCTCTCTCCCTCTCTATCTCACACACACACACGCACACTTGTTGGCCTTCAATATATCCCTCTTTATTAGCTCACCTTATATCATAATTCGTTAATTTTATTATATCTCATTCCTTTCTTATGCATATATAAATACACATCGTGTACTAGCGGGTCCTGTTGGAATTCCAAGGTTAGGAGTATGACATTAGCTTAATGAATACCTCGTAGACTCTAGAATCTGCTTTGTTTCAAATCATCAAATATTATAATTATAACTACAATCATATAAATGAATTTTTGTCTCTGTGTGTGAATTCGTTACTTATAGACTCCGAAACGGCTGAACAGAGTTTCTTTAAAAGTTACAGAACTTTAGTGTATAAGTCGGGGAGTGATCTTAGTTAAGTTTTGTCTCGGAATACCACCGATATTTACCGATAATCGATAATGGAAACCGTCATTTTAATTTATCTATCATCGGTAAAGCTATTTTGTCCGTGTCGTCGCTTAGCAGCAATGGTAGAACAACGGGCTGTGAAAATTCTACTGTGGGCCAGTTCATAGCGTGCCTTTTTTGTTTTGTTTTTTGTTGTTTTTCGGGGTTTTTTGTTTGTTTTTTTTTGTTTTTTTTGCATGACGTGCTCTGTAGGTTCACACCCCGCATGCAAATGTCTTAATGTTTTTTTTTTATTTTTCATTAACTGGAAAAAAGTTTATATAAAATTATTTTTTAAAAGAAAGAGTGGGTTCTTTAGAATGCAATGTAGAATAACATAAATTTTGGACTAAGTTACTGCATGGAGGCATGTGAAGCTTCCTCCCGGGTGATTTCACGGATTTCGATGACAATAAGAATATAGGAGTGTGAAATATTCGATGATCATCATTCATTCAATCCCGGCCAATGTCGGGTCTCTCTGCTATATATATATATATATATATATATATATATATATATATATATATATATATATATATATATATATATGAAGGATTTTAATAGTACTGGGGGGAATGCCATTATTGAAATTGAGGACTTTTTTTTTAAATATGTTTCACGATAAAATTAAATACGGAACTTCAAAGCCTAACTGAAATCTTATTGGTCAATGGTTATCCTCTATATATCATTCAAAAAGTGTAAAAAGGAGAAAACTCTTGCATTTAAAGGTGGAACATTTTTGAGCCCTCAAAAATGTCCCGTATATGTGAGACCCCCATGGATTGGCACTAAAAGCCAAGAGTTTTCACATAGAATTAGTACAGCCGTTTCTCGTTGCTATTTTGCAACGAAAGTTCGAGCAATGTTTGGGACTAGAAGTGCTTTCCCCTCCTTTCGAAAAGATAGTATTCCCACCACAGAATATAATATGGTAGTATACAAAATTCATGGTCAGTGTGAGGCTGACTACGTGGGACATACTATTCAGCGATTGGAGGTGAGAATTTCCCATGTCCCCCCTGCGATACGTAGGCACAAACAATGGCCAACTCCGGGCGTTTGCATACTCATAATTCGGCCATGTGTGTGTGTGTGTGTGTGTGTGTGTGTGTGTGTGTGTGTGTGTGTGTGTGTGTGTGTGTGTGGTCACGAATAGGCTCCTATATGGTTGACTATTTTAAAAAACTGATTACATATAATGATAGAAGAGGCATCGAGGATCAGGAATGGGTATGTTTGATCTGGCAGAACGGTGGTTCATAAAAATTATGGGGTCTTCGTTCGCGCCTGGCCCCCAAAGTATGGAAATAAAAAATGAAAAAAAAGCGTTTACAAGGGTTTTTGATATAGATGTACATAAGAATACTTTGATAAGTATGTTTCAATTTAAATAGGGATAGTATAATAAAATTGTGGGGTCTGCGTTCGCGCCTGTACTCCATGGAAATATGGCACAAACTTTAACAAAGACTTTTCATATCTATTTGCGTAAGTATACTTTGATAATTATGTTTCAGTTTAAAGAAATATGGTATAATAAAATGATGGGGTGTTCGTTCGCGCCTGACCTCCATAGAATGTAAATATGTCACAAAGTTTAACAAGGTTTTTTTAAAAGGGGTGAGGGTCCACAATAAACCATTAACTTTAATTTAAATTCACGTTAGCTTTTATTTATTTTTTTAGTTGAATTATATTGTGTCGAATAAATTCACCTCATAAATTCACGTTCTTACTAAAGTGAAAGCAAAAAAAAGTAGGAACTTTAGACAATTCTCGACATAAATTTTGCATAACTCTGTTTTTTCTTTCTCCACTGTCACGTGGCACTCTTTCGAAAATAGATAAATAGATAAATAATACAAAAAATAAGAACATTACTTGTTATCTTGTCAAAAGAAGGAAAAAATCCTGCTCACGTGATTACGTGTCTGTTTAAAAACATTTACATAACCTTTTTATTTTTATTTATATATCTGTTTAAGATTTTTTTGTCAGTGTACTAGAAGGAATTCAGTTGATTACAACCCTTTCTGCGTGTTCTTTTCATTACAATAGTACAACCCTGAATCCAACGGCGTGATACTACACCGTTCAATACTGTAAAACTGAAACGAAGCTGTTCTGCTTGAAAGGGGCGCCATTTTCTTCTTATTTATATTTATGTCGATTCTTTGCTTAAAAAACTTAATTACGTGTTTACTTTTTTAATATCCCATTTTGCGGTTTCGGATTATTTTATTAAATAAGTAAAGTTTCATTATTTTTCAAAACTGTTTGTGTTTCTTTGTTTTTTTATATTTCGTCGATATTATTTAGTAAAAGAGTTTAGCAGAAAAGCCAACAAACGACTACCCGAAAAAATAAATATGCAAGAAATAAATGTTACCATAGTCAATAAAAGTTTAGTTCATGTTTTGTTGTTTTGAAATAGTTTTTAATGCTCTTCATTTGAAATAATTTCAGCGAACCGAAATTAAAACGAAATTTGAGGCGATAACTACTTAAATGAATTTTAATATAAACTACACATGCCATAATCGAATATTCCTCAAGCACAAAATAATGGAAAACATTAAAACATGCTTATAAATATCCTTACGTTGACGGAACTCTCTTAAATTGTTAACACAGAATGTTCAGGTGCCCCCTCCTTCAAATTGAAACCGGTTCATGAATATTTTTTTTTTTTACAAACTACTTAAAAATACAAACCAATGAACTTTTCTACCATAAAAGTAACTTTTATTGACTATGGTAACATTTTATTGACTATGGTAACATTTATTTCTTGTATATTTATATTATTATGCATATAACATTTTCTCTTTGTAAGGAAACATCATTTTGTTGGTCACTCTTGGCTACGAATGGAAACAAAGTTGACCTAAAAAAATATATTTTCGCGAAAATTATCTTTACTTTCATCATATTTTGCTTAGGGTAAAATTTTTGAGTATCAAAACCTATCTCTTTACAACCCCCTCCTTTTCATAATCTATCATACTTTCATCAATCACAGTCCATTTTCTGTAGGCTGTTTTGAACCCAGTCAACGACTGGTACTTCTGCTAGTATATATATATATATATATATATATATATATATATATATATATATATATATATATATATATATTCAGAATGTGAGAGATTGTATATAATAAATTCCACAACCAAACAACGTCGCAGCCCAAAAAAGCCATGACAGTCAAAGAACCGGAAGTTCAAGACTCGAGTTTCGCCCTCATTTAGGCTCGTCACTTAGACACATCCGAACTTAGGATTCGAAACCTGAGCCTCTTTCATGCAAGGCAAGCACTCTACCAACTGAACAAACTGCCTGCACACCAGAATTTCTATTAACCAACACAAATCAAGCAAACCGCGACGAAATCCGACCGTGAAATGAACCTACTTCGTCTCAACAAGGGACGCGGTCATCCAACGAGCTAATAACCCCAAGCCGATGTCTGAAATGTCATGGCCTAAAGAGGTTACGTTTTTTCTTCTTTCTCACTTTTGCTTTTCCTTGTTGTAATGATGTTAGAATAAAGTTATATATTATTTAATTGCTCCTCTTAACAGTATTGAGCTTTTCCTATTTTGATAACTTGTTAAAAATAGTCTTTGATAACATAATTTGCATTATACAAGCACACAAACACGCGCGCACGTATATATATATACGTGCGCGTGTGTGTGTGAGTGTATGTGCGTGTGTGTGAGTGTGTGTGGGTATAAGTTACTCAGTTGTATATCAATCGTCTTTCCCAGGCAAATTCATATTTTCGAAAATCTTCGCTTCGGATCTCTTGGGTTACTTTTTCACATCTGTTTGCTATGTTTTTTTTTTTTATAACGATTTTTGTAGACTTTTATTTTGTTCTTCGATTTGTGTGTTTTGATCATTTTTTAAATCTATTTTAGTCGTTCCTAGCTTCATCGATTTCCTTTTCATCAAACTTCCCTACCTTTATTTTTTCAAGCCTTGCTTTATCTTGTTATTTACTATTTTTTTTACATTTTTTATATTATTTTTTACTTTTTTTTATATTATTTTTTTATATTATTATTTACATTTTTTTTTATATTATTTTTTACATTCTTTTTTATATTAATATTTACATTTTTTTATATTATTATTCTTTTTTCGATTTCGTTTCCGACATCAACTCACTCAACCCAATATGAAATCGAACCCCACGCCGAAAGATAACCCATAACTAAAAAGTACAATTTATGCCCTTAGAGAGAAGCAAAAAGGGATTGATTCCTTTTCTTTTCTCTTCCGGGCCCACATTTTCCGACATTTCTCTTAACTATCGCTCTTTTCCTTTGTTTCTGCTCTCAAGGAACATTTCGCTTTCGATTCTCTTGAGTAATCACTCGCGCATTTGTTTTTCACATTTTATTTTATCTTTCTGGTTCTTATCCCTTGCTTTATTAACTTTTCCCTCCTCCTATTTCCACTGAAAACTATCACCAGTAAAAAGCAAAATAGAAACTTGTATTCAATGAACCGTTTAATATGATATACAGCATAAATAGACAAAACAAATTAATTAACGAATTCTATGTATAATTAATAATCCCAGTTATTTTTGTTCGTTACGTCGTTTGTTTCGAACAGGTCACAATTGAATTGCTTCTTAATAAAATGACACGCCGCAATAATTGAATTCCATCTTAATAAAAGGACAGGCCGAAATAATTGAATCCCTTAATAATAGTAGGACAGGCCACAATAATTAAATTCCTTCTTGATAAAAGAACAGGCCATAATAGTTAAATTTTTTTCTTAATAATAGGACAGGCCGCAACAATTAATTTCCTTTTTAATTATAGGACAGTTCGAAACAATTAAATTCCTTCTTAATAAAAGTATAGGTCACAACAATTAAATTCATTCCTCATAAAAAGACATGTCGCAACAAGTAAATTCCTTAATAATAAAAGTACAGGTTGTAATAATTAAAGTTCTTCTTAATAAAAGTACAGATCGCAATAAATTCCTTATTAGTGAAAGCATAGGTCGTAACAATTAAATTCCTCCTTATGTTGGGATTTGGGCAGCAAGATGTCGGTTCACGTTATACTTGAACTTCTGCATGTCAGTAGAGTTGGGAAAGCAGGGAACTGGAATTCCAGAGTCTAGCGGTTCTGGGGAAGAAACTACTGGAGTAGAAAGATCTTTTACATCTAAGGATATCTACTGTGTTGGGGTCGGATTTAGCTGCCTGTCGGGTATGTCGAGGGTGTCTACGTCGTGGGGGTACAAGTGTTTGCAGTTCGCCAGAGCATTCACCATTAAAATATTGTAGAACATGCAGAGGGATGCAACGTTTCGTCGATGGGACAGAGGCTGAAGCTTAGATGCCAGTTCAGGGCCTATCAGATTGGCGACTCTCTTTTGAACCTTGTCTAGGAGCGAGAGACTAGCAGCAGATGCACCAGCCCAAATGTGACAACAATACTCCATACATGGGCGAATGGTGGCCTATTAGAGGTACAGGATACTTTCGGGTGTTAGTAGTTTTCTAGCACGGTAGAGAGAGTCTACCTTCTTCGTAGCGGTCCTGGCAATTCTTTCCAACTCATGTTTTCTGTGAACTTTAGGCCAAGATGTTTCAAAGATGTACTCTCCGATAAAGAGTCACTGGCCATTGCTATTGGTGGCAGAGAAGGTTTCTTGTAATTATTGAAGGAAACCAGTTTAGTCTTGGCAGCATTGAATGTGACCATCCATTTTTCTCCCCATTTCACTACAGATTGCAGGTCATCCTCTAGTGTTTTTGCCATTTCTTTTGATATGTGTTCATTTGTTTTCCTGTCATGCCTGTTATAGAGTGTGGTGTCATCAGCATATATACCCATCTCAGAGGCAATTATGTCGGGGAGGTCATTAATGAATATTAGGAACAATAGAGTTCCAAGGATAGACTCCCTGAGGCACTCCCGCATGTATATCATATTGTTTAGATGTACGACCTTCGAGGACAACCTGAATTTTTCTCTTATCTAAGAAGGATTTAATCATGCTAAGTATTCTACCAGTGACACCGTATGTCCTAAATTTCCTGAGGAGACCCTCATGCTATACCCTGTCAAAAGCCTTAGATATATCTAGAGCTACCGCTCTTCCCTCCCCCGCTTTGTCCAGTGAATGGTATATACGTTCAGAGATTACAGTGAGGATGTCTGCCGTGGAACGGGCTTGTCTAAATCCATATTGTTTGTCAGTCAGAAGTTTAGCATCTGTAAAGTGACGGACTAAAGCATGGTTAATCATGGTCTCTAATATTTTGGCGAAAAGTAGGAGGAGGCTAATGGAGCGATAATTTGATGGGTCAGTGCTTTCGCCAGAATTCTTGAATACTGGTACCACAGAAGCAGTTTTCCAACAGCCCGGAAAGCAAGATTCATTCATTCATTGTTGTAGAGTTCGGAGAGAACTAGAGCTATTTCTTGCTTTCCCAATCTCTTTGAATTCCTGTAAACTATCTAAAACTGGTAAATAACCTTTTATGTAAATATTAAAAGTTTCATATTGCTTGTTTCTTGTCATGCATAAAGCTGCAAAATTTATTGTATATTTTGGAAACTTCTTTCCTCTGAATAGAAGAATTGCAATCTTCGAAACTCCATGGAATAAGGTTTTTCTTGTTTTATTTGTACTCCTTATCAAATAATTAAAAACATTATACCTTCCTTACAGGTTCATAAATATTTTTTTTAACTTTGAATAAATTTTCAATATCAAGATTTTTATTTTATACTAAACTACTCTTGACCCGTTGGGTCACTATGTTATATTAGCTATCGAATTAATGTATGAGCGTGGCACTTGTGACGTAAAGAAAATAGCTTTTTGTGTCATAACAAACATTTCTATGAAAGTATATTAAAATGAAGAAAGAATATAGATAGATTTCTATAAGTCGTTCTGTTTATAATTGTTTATTAAAAAAAACTTACAGCCATTGAATTATAAGTGGTTTGCAATACTTATTGGTAAATGTGCACTGAACAGATACCATAATACTTAAAGTTAAATTCAAATTTTGATATATCTTAAAATTTAAACGCAAAAACCAATTGGGACGCTGAAAACGTACACAGTAAAACAATACGTTTTATTGTCGCGTTGATTATTTATTTGCAACGCAATTAAAAAAAACATATTTTCGTGGCTATTTATTTATGTTGGTAGTGTAGAATAAAATGTACGAATGTTTTTTTAAGAAAGGTGCATTAAAAAATGAAGAATAAATTTTAAAAATAGTAAGGCGGTGGGTAAATCACCGTTGTCAAATGCTCTTATGGTTGTCAACGGATTAAAGTAGATTTATTTGTAAGAAAATTGCGT
Source organism: Euprymna scolopes (assembly GCF_053919585.1). NCBI lineage: Eukaryota > Metazoa > Mollusca > Cephalopoda > Sepiida > Sepiolidae > Euprymna > Euprymna scolopes. The sequence continues at coordinate 179,170,707 of NC_136482.1, forward strand.
TAAAATAACTTAAACGTAATACGGAAATGAACGATGTAAAAAAAAATGCAGACAGTATTAACAATTGTTTATTAGGATAATTTAAACGCTAAAAAAAGGCAGTTGGGACGCTGAAAACGTACATAGTAAAGCAATACGTTTTATTGTCGCATTGATTATTTGTTTATGTACGCATGCACAACCGGAAATCGTAAACCGGATGTTGGGTTACAACACCCCTTACAAGATCATTTGAGTTTTATAATTATGATGGTTGCAACGTCTTGTCAGACGAGTGCCATTCCCTCAGACACTTAAAGTCCATGACCCCAAAAATGACTTTTTTTTAGTCCTAACGGTGAATTCACACACTCAAGCAGGCATGATACTGAACGCGGTCATTGAGATCAATTATTACATGCTTCCAGCATTTCAAGCCTCCATATGTCACAACTTTTCCATCGCCACAGGACCATTTTTATAGACAAATGCCTGAGAGAGTATGTATACAGATGATGTTACAGATTCTTAGCTTTGTACGACAGCTAAGTCTCTCTCTCTCTCTCTCTCTCTCTCTCTCTCTCACTCGGTTCAAAATGTTGAGATCCAGCAACAAACAAGAGCAAGATAACCAGCAACAACTTAAACTGCAAACCAGCTTCATGCGAGTACTGGTCTCCCGCTTTATGAGTGTTTTTAAACAGAGATTTGCTTCTCCTAGAAAGGTTGCCTTCACCACGGCTTACGGGAGCCCTCTCCACCCCAACATACACATGCATACGCACAAACACACACGGTTCTAGTTGGCCGTATACCCCGAAAAAGGGTTCATTCGCCCTTTGGAAGGTCTTGTTTTTAATCATTTTAATTTATAATTATATATATATATATATATATATATATATATATGTATGTATATATATACGATATATATATATATATATATATATATATATATATATATATATATATATATATATATATATATATTAATAATGTTTAATCCTTCAATAATCGAAATTATGATTTTCTATTATTGGTTTTGATTTGTTGGTTATTCATTGTCAGAGATTTTTTATGTTCATCTTTGGCCTTTAACTTCTGTTGTATCTACTACGTATATACATATGTGTGTGTGTGTGTGTGTGTGTGTGTGTGTGTGTGTGTGTGTGTGTGTGTGTTAACGGAGAGAGGAAGGAAATGAGCTATATATCTAAATACGATTTATGTATGATTTAGCTTTCCTGTCACTCTTCGGCTTGTCGCAGCCGGCCGTGATGTGAGCAGATGCCTTTCCATAATGATGTTGTCTCTTAAGAGTGATGTACGATGGCGCTCTCCATGCAATCTAGTCCATCGTTTCTGGCTTTCGAAACTAACTAAATACGTCAACAAAATTGACTCTTACAGCCGAACTCGAAATTCATTCGCCTCCCTCATCTCAACATAATAAGGCATCCATTTGCTGTCCATCCTGTAAACTAATTGGAATGACGCAGAACTGATGAACAACATAGAAAATACATTTATTTCAAAGTATATGCTGCAAAGAATCAATTCTTCCTATGGTCACAATCAGTATCTTCCCACAAATGACAGAGATTATTTGCTTTCCGGAACACATTCCAGTTTGTTCGCAAATACCCGTGACGTAAAAGATAAAATATTAGGTAAAATTCAATTGCAAAAGAAAAACTCTTCTGAAGGTTGAAGGTTCAATCCTGAGTGCGGACGATACTAATAATACAATTGCGAATTACCACACACCTCTACACAATCATAGCTGACAGAACAAATGCATTCTTCCCTATGGTGCCCCCCTCGCAAAACTTTCACAAAAAACACTCGTCTAGCCCAAACCACTATCAACTATTTCCCGCATTCTTTGTCTGTGCCTAAACCTAAACGTAGATTCCATAAATGTGGAACTCTCTTCCGCTTGCCTGCTTTCCAACTGACTACAATCTGATCATCCTCAAGTCCAACGTAAACAAGTTCTGGATGAACCGTCCCCCTAAGTAATCCAATTTACAAAATTTCCACTACTTATGGTTTCTACGCTATAATCAAATTGGCTAATGCATACCATTAACCCTTATCCTCGAGTAACCTCCGGGCCTTGAGAAGTAGTGATTCCTGTGTAAAAGAATTAATAAATAAAATAAACGGTTCTGTTCGAAATTCCGTACAAATTACCGAGTTCGGCAACAAGAATTACACAAGAGAAACCTGAAGAAGGTCAGAGGTTACATCGGTCGAATCATTGTGCGAATATCACTCAAGATGAGGATTATAGTCCGAATAATCCAGATAATACACCTTCCACTTTCCATAAATGCTCTGAAACAGTTTTTATAAATTTATTTAACTACGAATAGATATTTTCAGTTGGACTTTGCTGATGAAATTCCATCAGAAAATCGAATCCGATTTTCCCACTGTGCAAGTCACTATTTGTGTATCCCTTTTACAAGGAGGAAGTAAAGAAAAGCCTTTGTGCTGGGGTTATCCAGCAACCCCAAAAGAGTACACATTGGCCTTTATTATAAAATAGAAAAGTAATATAGAGTGGAGTGAAATGAATTTATGTAAAATTGAAAATAAATAATAATTTAAACTTCTATTGTTTTATTGACACCCAAATGTTGAAATGAATTAGCATCTTTTACTCAATTTTAAATGTAATGTGAATAGACATCTTGCAACTCTACCCTGACACTCATTCCATAGACAAATCCCAAATAGTAGCCCTTTATGTTCCAAGTGCAAATATGCTTTGTTTTATTGACATCCAAATGTTGAAATGAATTAGCATCTTTTACACAATTTTAAATGTAATGTGAATAGACATCTTGCAACTCTACCCTGACACTCATTCCATAGACAAATCCCAAATAGTATCCCTTTATGTTCCAAGTGCAAATATGCTTTGTTTTATTGACATCCAAATGTTGAAATGAATTAGCATCTTTTACACAATTTTACTTTGAGTAAAAGATGCTAATTCATTTCAACATTTGGATGTCAATAAAACAAGGCATATTTGCACTTGGAACATAAAGGGCTACTATTTGGGATTTGTCTATGGAATGAGTGGCAGAGTAGAGCTGTAAGATGTCTATTCACATTACATTTAAATTTTTGTGTGTTAGTGCAGTCAGGGAAGCAGAAAACAGAGAGGGAATTCTAAAGTTTAGCTGAAAGATTAAAGGGTTTTAGGATTTCTGGCATCTGGGATCTCAACAGTGAAAGGGTGACGATTGCTTCTTGTCAGCTCAATCTGGAGCCTATATGTTGTGAAGCACAAGTGCTATGAGTTCTTCGGAGGACATTCCATTAATAGTCCCAGGGAGGATACATTGCGGCGATGGGGCAGAGATTGGAACTTGCTTGATAGTGTGAAACTTACTAGATTTAAAACTGGTAGTGGTAGATGCGCTAGCCCAGATGTGGCACCAATACTTTATGCATAAGCGAATCGTAGCTTTTTAAAGAATTGGGGGGGGACTCCTTAGTGTGAATAATTTTCTAACACGGAAAGGGAGCTCAACTTATTTGCAGCAGCCTTTGCATTGTCCTCAATCTATTTCTCCAATTCACGTTGCCTATGAATGTTAAGCCGATGAGCTTTATGTGGGATGTTATTGGTTATGGCGATTGGTGGTTGAGAACCTTTTGTAGTAAAGAAGCTCATCATTAGTAGCATTAAATGCTTACAACCCCATTTCATTACAGACTGAACGTCGTTGTAGAGGTTTCTGCCATTACCTTCGATATGTATACAGTCTTTTTTCTTTCGTGTCTATTATAAAGCGTGATATCCTCAGTAAATATACCCATCTCGGACACAATTTTATCAATGAGGTCGTTTATGATTACCAAGAATAATAAATATCCCAGTACCGACTCTGGGGTACACCTACATTAATATAATTTGTTTTTCCTTTGTCTATGAAGGATCTGCTATGTTAAGTATCTGTCCAGAAATTCCATATAATTAAATGTTCATGAGAAGCCCTTTATACTAGACTTGTCAAGGGCTTTGGATATATCAACGGATGCAGCCCTGGTTTTATATGCGTTATTTAATGCGAGGTATATGCATTCAGATATGGCGGTTAAAATATTCGTAATAGAACGGGCTTGTGTAAATCCACACTCTTGGTCAGAAAGAAGCTTAACATTCACAAGATGGTGTATTAGTGCATGATTGATTAACAAATCAAGGGTTTCGCAAATAAAGAGAGAAGATGGATAGGGCAATATTTGAGCAGGTCAGTTCTTTTACCTAAATTCTTGAATATTGATACAACGAAGGCATTTTTCCAGCTATCAGGAAAGCAGGACTCGTCTAGGCCTTTGTTAAATAGTTTATAGACGAAAGTGGCTAGCTCAGCTGAGCATTTCTTAATTAGTATAGCAGAGATGGGATCAGGCACACACACTTTAGAGTTGTGTATGGCTTTTTCATATCACGGACCTGAGAAAGAGTGATTTACAGATCAACACGTGTGGATCCTTACCATGAAGGGAAATTTTGGAAGGAATGGTTTGTGGGCTCTAAATAAAGTTGCAGGTGATCCTTCTTGGTTGCAGGGCAAGCGAACAATTGTTAGATAGTGGGGGAATTGCTTACTGTCCATTACTGTTATAAATCTTACAGAAATTGAGTTCTTAATTTTTGCGACTCGATACGGTTACTGGTCACTTCAGTATACTTTCTCTTAACTATTTCTAACTTCTATAAGCTTTTTCTATTAGTACTTCACTTATATCGAATGAATCGAAGGAATACATGCTGCCTTTGTGTAAGTTGAAGTGATCCACTGGGAAGAGTAGGGTTTGCTATAATACTTCCGTTTGGGAAAATGTGGTTCAATGTCTGTTTTGCACAATTCAGTCATCGCATTGGCACACTGTTCACCAGAAATAGAAAAGATATCGATCCATGTGTAACCTCTGACGTGTTCTTCGATTGCTTTCTAACCAGCCTTTTTAAGCAACTTATCATTTTAAACAACGGCTTCTGAGCTTGGATGCACATGTCAACGAATACAATAAAGGCTCCATTTTCTGTAGTCTGTTTTTGAACCCAGTCAACGACGGGTACTTTTGCTAGTATCTATATATAATGTTTGTATAGATTGGTTTCCAGTGTCGCTTATTTTTTTCGGTCCGACGAGGTGGTTCTATCTACATTGAGATTCCACTGAAATGTATGCAGATATGTAACTTATAATGTTTGTATAATAAGCATATCTATATAATTATAAAGCTCAAATGACCTTGTAACGATATATGTAACCCACTTTCCGGTTTACGACATCCGGTTGCGCATGCGTGCATGACTTTGTACTGAAATATTAACGTTATTATTTCGAAATTATTATTTAACATGGAAAGAGTGGGATTTTAAATAACTTAAACGTAATACAGAAATGAACGATGTAAAAAAAGCAGACAGTATTAACAATTGTTTATTTGGATAATTTAAACGCGAAAAAAACAAAACAAAAGAACAATTGGAAAAAAAACTATTCACAAGTGTCACGCTCATACATGAATTCCATAGCTAATATAACATACTGGCCCAACGGGTCACGGGTTGTCTGGTATATATATATATATATATATATATATATATATATATATATATATATATATATATATAAGGAAAACCGACGTTCCAGGAGATTAAATGAGGATTAAAGAATGTTCTGCACTTCCAATACTTTTATTGTCATTCAAATTGGTGTAGTCGCCCGTTCCTCAGTCAAATCAATTTCTTGTCTATTCTAGTCAGGAATCCACCGCGGTGCACCGAAAGAAAGCGAGATATGCTTCCCTGTAGTGACTTAATTCACAATTTATTGTAGTCTCCCTTGCGCTTCAGTGAACTTATTTTATGAACTTATTTTTATGCAATGACTTGAATTAAAATTTCAAATACAAAAGTCAAGTAAAATATTTTCATTGTGTTCTAAACAAAAGCATCTACTTTGAATGCGTTTTTGCTTTATCAAAGAACCTACCGGACCCTTCGGCTTGTGCGCTGATAAAAATTCTCAAATACACTTGTGATATCAGGCTGTATAAAAGTGTTAACTTTGGTCAAAATTGAACGTTTCCTTCTGTAATTGATTTTTTTTTATTATCGATTTTAGATATTTATCGGGGATATTCTGATACAAAATCTATCCGAGAAGACTCCCAAGGTACATGTGTATAAAATTTTTAAAAAAATCGACCCATCCGTTTTGGAGTCGACAGAAAAGGTACTCGCACACAAAAAAAAACACGCGCAAAGTGTCTTTTATAGATAGATAGATAGATAGATAGATAGATAGATAGATAGATAGATAGATAGATAGATAGATAGATAGATAAATGTAATTACTATTTTATATACATGCGCATATAATTTTATAGGGTAACATAACATATTTGTTATATATTTTAAGTATTTATTTCGACAGGATTAAATGCGTGAGTAGAGCTTAGTTTTAATATGAAAATATATATATGGCAAGTAAACTACGCAATGTCGTCCATGTTTCATTTCCGTGAAAAATCCTTAGTCTAACTGCATTTATACTGCGAGAATGGAACATGGCTGCTTCTTTGTATCTTACTTTCCATAGATCTAATTTTATACTATCTGCATGAGTGCGTATGTGTCAGTGAGCGAGTTTCTTATCAATAGTAAAACTGTGTCCACCATTTTGTTGAAGCAAACAAACCGTGTCATGATTTTTCCAAATTATAAGGTTTCGTTTCGTTGTACTCAAGTGTCCAAGAATTACACTGAAAATGTGCTAAGGACTAGACTACGTGCGCGCAACAAACACGGAAGATAATTCAAAATAAGTTATTAGGACCATGTGAAAGGTTGGGTAGGTTTGGGTATGTGTTAGCGTTTTCGAAGTGAATTACGCAATATTTATGGCCAGAAAACTAACGGGAACGAAGGAAGGCGTCTTTTTAAAAAGAAGACACAAATATGGTTTGAATACATTCGAAACGGAAAGATAGAAACAATGAATAGGTGAGCTAGAACAGAAAACAGGAACAATGAAAAAAGTTAAGTTTTCAAAATGGAAGAAGACAAAATAAATTATTGCAAATGGCTGAAATCTAAATATTGTTATTATCCTATTTCAGCTTCAGACAACAAAAACTGAGAATTTCAGGTATGCGTGCATTCAATTACCGCGTGAAACGATGAAACTACTATTTGAAACTATTATATATATATATATATATATATATAAGGTATTTTTAGAAGGCTAGAACAATGCATGAGTGTACAGTCGTTGTGTGAAGATAAATATATGAATAATAAATAATTCAATATTTCCCCCTTTTTTTCTTTTTATTTATTATATATATATTTTTAATATATATTTACTCATTTATCTACCTGAATTTCAACTGTGGGTGAAATTTAATTCCAATGGTTCTTTCGGGTAATAACCCATCTTCAGTGGAGAAACGAATCCTCTCTCTATGATGTAAATTGCAAAATGGCTGTTTTATTCAAATTTAAATCCAAACGTTCAAAGATTAATCAATGTCGTTAAATGTTCAAGGGATATAATTCTCTAGATTTTAAGATCAAGGGACGTAATTATAATTCTGCTGAATATGGTTATAACTGACGTTGTTTCAATGTTTTTATGTGTATTTTAAATTCAAACGGAAAACAAACACATAAAATAACTAACACATGCTTTCTTAAAATACTACATTTTAATGATAAAATAACTACAGCCAGATGCAAAGCCATTCACAAAAACAACTAGATATACAACTTGCACACATCGGCCCAACGTTAAGCAAGCACCTATCTAAAACCGAAACTACATCTATGAACAAACCATGCTCTTTATACAACTGCCCCATAAAAACACAGGATTATGCGAACGCACATATTCAGTATACCAAATGCAATGCAAAATTTGTAATGAATCATATATCGGAAGTTTTATAAGACCGTTACATATCCGAATTAAAGAATATATTACCACTAAAATATCGTCATTCTTCAAACGTGCGTCTCTAAAACATAATCCAGATAAAAATATTAACGTGAGAATTTTAGCAAATGATAGGAATCAGAGGAAAAAATGTTAGACATATATATATATATATATTTAAGCTACACTGAATATTCCGCGTTTCATCCACTCTAGGATTTTTCAGGCTTATGCGAGAATTTTGTGGTTATAATTTTAAAACTAACCAAAACAATAGAAAATAAACAAATAAATAATTAACTAAACATGCATATGCATAAACTATCACACATATATATGTATGTATATATATATATATAAACTAACATATATATAAAATAAATTAACCTAGATTTAAAACTGGTCAAGACACTAGATATCTACACTAAATAGCACACACAAAGGAACGGGTCAACCGGAGGTCAAATGGGTCATTGTTCTGTAAGTGGCTGCTCATTGGCTTATTAGGAAGGGCGCGGTGGATACTAGAAAGTTGATTGGCTAACTAAAAACTCAACAGATGGTGCGTATATAAAAACGCGAGACAACCACAAAATTCTCGCATAAGCCTGAAGAATCCTACGGTGGATGAAACGCGGAATATTCAGTGTAGCTTAATCGTAATATATATTTTATAACTTATTAATTAGCTCTACCTACGTACTGAGCACTTTTTAAGTAAATACTTAAAGTTTACGCATAAATTTATACTTTCGTATATTAATTTTATGTGAATAATGAAATATATATATATATATATATATATATAGCTGAATGAAGATGTATTTCGCATTTCAGAGCAAATACACTGTATAAATTACATTGCAGTTACTACGAAATACCAGTCCAAAAGCATGATTTTTATATTTATTAAGTAATTTTTTAAATATAGGCGAATCTTTATATTTACTTTTTCTATAAGCATTTTGCGTGTGTTTCATTATGCATATAGCCAATGCTACCATCCAACAAATCATCAGAGACAGATAAATATCAAATACAATCATACATCAATAGAGAGAATAAGGAAAGAACAAGGTTGCTACAATAAAAAAGAAAAACATAAATTTGATAACACTTATTAGGAAATATATATATATATATATATATATATATATATATATATATATATATATATATATATATATAAGAGAGTGATGTAAATATATAAAATTCTTACTCATAGTTTGTGAAAAGTATGGAACACTCTTGAGACCAAATTCGATCAAATCTTCCACAGGTACAGTTCCTTACGAATAATTGTGCACAGTTCCCACACTCACATCAAACTGTGCGCGTATTGTCGCTTTAGAAACACACGGATTTTATTCGTGAAATTCTTTATTTGGCCAATCAATTCTGGCATTCTGACTTCTTTACTCCCCTCACGCCTCTTATCAGCCCTCAGAGACTCCCTGCCTTCTTTGAATCTCTTATACCACTCAAAAAAATGGAGTTCGATTTATGCAAAATGACAACAAAACCGATCTTATATTTTTTTCAAGTTTAAAATAGAATTGTGTTACATATCGTTCTTCTAAAGTGCCCCCACATCCAGATTTCACTTTTTAAATTCACAAGCTGTGACAATATATATATATATATATATATATATATATATATATATATATATATATATATATATATATATATATATAAACTTCAGATCAACATGGTAACGTAGGTTTGCAGTCTTGAATGAGTGCGATGCGGATTCAGATAGAAAAATTCTCGGTTGTCTTTATTTTAACAATAAACTGTCCTCTTGCTTTCGTCAGCCATCTTTTGAACTAGTTCATTTATTTAAGCTTTTTATATATATAAAATTTCGATGGAAACGAAATACAATATCATTTATATTCTTCTAGGCTACTTCAAATTTAGTAACTATTTTCGGTAATCGGTAATTTATATTTAAGTGGATTTTTAAGTGTGTCTCTTTGAATAAAAAGATAGTTCCATGCTTAACGAAGAAAAGTCATGCTAGTTAATAAACTAAAAATAGGGTTTAACGTTACCGGTCACAAAAAAATAAAATTAGAAACTTCAGTGAAAATAAAAGATATGTAATCCTAAAAAGCGAATAAAACGTTATATTTTTTATTAAATTGGGGACATTTTATAGAAGAATTTTTTTTTTTTATATCAGTTCACGTTGTACTATCTCACCAAATAGAAAATGATAAGATTCTTTTGGGGAGGTTAGTACGAATAAACACCCTGGCGGTATTTTTAAAGTATACTAGAGTGAGCAATTAGTTTAGAATATAACTTTGAGATAAATTTGATTACACACTTTGCAACCAGATAGCATTTTAACGACATACAACAAATTTCTGATTTTACTGAAACTAAGTTATTTGGAGGGTGTATATTACCATTCGGACTTAGGATAAATAGAGGAGTTAAAGAAGGCAAATATTTTTTTTTCTTTTAGAGAAGTCACCTATTTCCATCCGGACTTAGGGTTAGTGTAAAGGTTAGTTAGATTTGGGGAGGTGGAGGTAGTTTTTTCTTGCCATCCGGGCATGGGGTTAGTAGTAAGACAGGGAGACTGAGGGAGATTTTAATTTAACTGAATGATCATCTCTTGTCAAACGTGTTCTTTCTATGACTAGAGTTCTATTATCCGTTTCTTTGACAAATATAAGGACACTCTGGTATTTTTACGTTCGTTAATGGTCCTTTCCCCTATTACAAAAACATAAACACTCATTGTATATCTCTATACAAAACAAAGTTAAGGTTATTTGCTTTAAAACGCTATCCGGTGTGAAACTGCGGCCGAGAAAATCATGATCAGTTTACGTTAAATCACAAAACTACTCCCCAAGATATGAAGCAAGCGTTCATGTCGTCAAGACTTTTTCAGCCGAAGTTTTTTATTATTATTCTGTTGTTGTTTTTTTGTTTTGTTTTGTTTTGTTTTTGTTCTTTTTATTCTGTTGTTGTTTTTTTTTTCTTTTTGGAGATATAAAAATCTTTCTGGAGAGTAATTGATTGGGCTTTTACAATGGATATTGTTACATGAGTCGCGTGTTTGCTCTTAAAGTAACTTATAAACTGTCCATTTTAAATTCCCAACAGACTACTATCCAGAAAGATTTTTTATATCTTCAAGAAGTTTTAAAAAGATGATCTACAAAAAGAAATCGCTCAAAGAAGCCTCGGCCAAGGCGAAATCTTGTTTTGAATTTTGAAAGGTAAATAAAAATATTTTTTACCGGTTTCGTTTTCTTAAATTTTAAACCTTAAATTAATTGTTTTGTTTTGTTTTTTTAGTTTTTCGTGCAAATGTTTTTGCTTGTTTTTCAGAATCTTTACATGCAATTGACTCATGCAATGCCATTCATTAATTTAACGATTAATTGCATGAATGTGTTATTAAAATGAAAGGAAACAAATGAAGATACCGATGGGTTTTTAAATTCCCATTTAAATCACTTGAATTATTTAAAGTGAATAGAGAATTAGATTTTGTAAAAAACTTTTCTCCCTCCAAAAAACAAAAGGAAAACATAAAAAGATTATTTATGAATTCATCAAAAAATGTTTGAAGATTATTAAATGGCAAATTATGAATTAGTTGTAATTAGTTTAACAGCAATGTTTATGACTAGACTAAAACCAGTGTTTCAATGATGCAATAATGATAATAATAATAATAATGATAATAATAAAAATGATGATAATAATAATAATGATAATAACAATAATAATAATAATAATGATAATAATAATAATGATAATGATAATAATAATATTATTATTATTAATAATAATAATAATAATAATAATAATGATAATATGATAAAAATAATATTAATGATAATAATAATAATGATTTCGCCATCCCAGCATACCACAGGGCGAAGATCAAGGAGAAGTAAAGTAGATACAGAAACTAGCTAGAGAGCTGAAATGAATATGGAAGATGAAGAAAGATCAGAAAATACCAATAATAGTAGGAGTACTAGGAACCATCTCGAAAGACTTCTAAAAAAGGATGGGAGAGATTGGAATTAGCGGATAAAAATAATGAAAACAGCTGTAATATTAAGGAACACCGTTGAATGCAGAGGCAAATACACATGAGTTACAAACCCTAACCGAACATAAAATGTAACAAAAGTTAAACTTTAAAACAAAAACATAAAAAACACCTCATACTGAAACCCTATGATTGTAAATTAACGCTTCCTCCCACAAAACGGTGTCAGCATCAACTGGCGCTACACCAAATAGTCATGAAAACTCAAGGAGGGTGGAAAGACCAAGGAGAGAAAGCATTAACCAGACCTCCACTGGATAAGTGTGAAGAGGACTGGAACCTTCGTGAGGATAAGTGCTATACAAATTCCAGTGAAGACTAATGGTGGTTGCCAACGAGAAATCAATGGAAAATAATGAAAATTAATTTGCAAAAGTTATCGGAAAGAATGGAGAACACTGAGAATCTGTGGAAACTATTTCCCACTCAAATTCCAGGAAACTACACAAGTTGTTCTCGAGGAGAAATCTTCGATAATGGCCGATGTGAAAACTCCTAGTGAATACGTAAATATTAATAATGTAATAAATTTGAGTACATCCGACTTCTTAATCACGAAAATATGTTTGGCTGGTTAAGTACCGATAAGTTAAGCAGCTTGGGAAAGACGTTCAAAGATATGTCGAAAGCCACATTCGTAAGGATACTACCAACTCCAACTACGAATACTTACTAAATTATTACTCGAATGTAGTAATAAAGACGAATCACCTATTTCAAACAAATATATCATGGGACAAATCAAATATAACAACATAACCATATAAGCAAGGAGACAAGATATCATTACAGTTAAAAAATAGAGAAAAAAAAACTGCCGAGTTGACGATTTTATCGTTCCAGCAATTTATAAGGTGAAAGTCAAGGTAACAGAAAAACGAAGCAAATACATAGAACTTGCCAGAAAATTGAAAAGGGTATGTAATATGAACAGCGTTAATAAAATGCCAGTTAGTGTAGATGCAAACAATGTTCTTTCTTGCCCTGTTTCTTTTGAATGTTCCCTTTTATGCAACATTTCGCTGACTTCTTTCTTCGGTTAAGAACCGCTGCACGTCAAATTACTAGAAGTTTCTTTCTCGAACCATTACAACAGTCATCACATATTATTATAATGATATTTAAAAATGAGGCTACATCAAAGAGAGATCACTTTCACATTTGGGTATAGAGTTGCCAGATTGGCCTTTTTAAGGCCAAATTTCGAGAAATTTAGCCTTTTTAAAGTAAGTTAGCATTTAAAAATTTAATTAGCCTTTTTTAAAGCGTAGCGTATAGACTAATGAAGGAACAAGTAGAATGTTATATAGTAGAATATTATATATAGATAATAATAATAATAACAATAATAATAACACTAAAAAGTACACTAATAGTGATAAGTACAATAATAATTATAATAAAACAATGATAATGGTAATAATTATAATAATGACGATGATGCTGATGATGATAATATTAATGATGATGATTCTAATAATGATTATAATGGTAGTGATGATGATGATGATGATGATGATGATGATGATGATGATGATGATGATGATGATGATCGGCGAATGATAAAAATCTATTTCTGTTTCCAACTTTTTAGTCCGTTCATTCAGACTCCACCTTTGCAGTTGCCTCCCTTTCATTGTAATTTGTTCTTTTGACTGACCTCTGCATCTCTACGGCCACTCCACACAATACACGATTGGAGCCTGAAGGTACAAGTTGCCCTTTGCAACCGTGACCTAAGTGCCCGAGGCCAGCCCATGCCATACTTTGCCAGCCTCGACCCGAGGTCATTACGATGGTCAGGGCCGCACATTTTACTTGTGTTTTTCTTCAATTCTTCTTTAATTTACAGGGTTCATACCATAGATGACCTGTTTGCCTGAAAGCCTTATATTTCGCATGCGAAATGGTATTGTTTTACAAACTTTGGCGTCTTACAACACCTCGTTAAAAATAAGTGTCTGAACAAATAGAAGCGTACTCGTGTATTAAAAAATAGTGTAACTTTCTAGATTGGGCCCCTTTGATTGCAGATATTTTCTTATTAAGCCGTGTCCCTATATACACATGCAAACTCTTTTCGTAAAATAAAACTATGGCATTTCAACAGAAACTATGTATGCAAAAAGTATTGAAATCAACAGTGAAAGGGTGTGATTTTGCTGCTTCTCGGGTTAGTCGGGATTATGTACAACAAACCATTTCAGTTGATATGCACAGTTTCCACAAATACATATCCAAAGCAATAGCAAAACCCCTAAAAACAACATTCAATCGGTAATTGCATGCGGCCGTAATTGGGTGGTAACATTCAATGCTACTAAGACAAAACTTCTTTCCGTTAACAACTACAGAAACCCTCTCAACATATTTTGCAAAGGCAAATAACACCTTACTTGAGAGTTCATGGTTCGAACTTCTTGGCTTGACTTCTACAAGCAGCATAAATTAGAACAAATATATTGAAAGCATTGTCAAGGCTGCTGCAAAGAAGTTGAGCACCCTCTACCGTGCTGAAAATTTATTAATACCAGAGAGTAGCCTAGTTTCTTAAAAAGCGACAATTACCCATTCATGGAGTATTGTTGCCACATCAGGGTTGGCACAGGTATCATTAGTCGTTCACTCTTAAACAAAGTTGAAAAAAAGTCTTAAATTGAATAGGTCCCGCACTATCGGCCAAGCTCCAACCTCTGTCCCATCGCCGGAATGTTGCATCTCTGTGATTGTTTTACAAATACTTTAATGGAATGTGTTTTGATGAATTCATAGTACTTGTGCCTTTTCAACGTACATACACAACAAGCAGCAAAATCCAACCCCTTCACTGTTGGGTTCTTAGATGTCGAGAGATTTCTACCCTAATACTGTTAGATTTTAGAATTCATTCCCTGTTTCCTGCTGCTTTGACTGTGCTAGCCTACAGAAGTTTAAATGTAATGTCGAACAGATATCTCGCTGCTCAACTCCCCACAATCCCCTCTTAGACACGATTCCAAATAGTAGCCTCTTATGTCAAAGCCCCAATATACGTTGTTTCGGATGAAAAAGAATAAACAAAAGAAATGCAAAACATTTTTCTTTGTTTCGAATTGAAAGCAAAAATATTAAACTGAAAACATTTATTGAAGTATACTACTTAATTTAATAAACTATTTTATTTAGTTTTCACACTTCTGGTGTGATGGGTGGACTTGGTGTATAGATATTAGTTTCTCCACATGAAGATGAACACCAATGAGAAGTCGTACATGCCCGAGTTTATATACTTTAAGTCTGTTCCATTATTTAGAAAAAGTAAGGCAACTTTGTAATACCATGAACTGCTCCAAGGCAAGATCCCAGAAAATGTGAGGAAATGATTTACCTAAATAGGAAAGGTGATAAGATAATAAAAAAAAGTAGACAGTTGAGAGCAACTTAGAAAAAGGTGTGATCGGCCAATTGCGCTGATCAGCAGATGAGTGGGTGGGTAACTGAAACAAAAAGATCAAGAACATAGGATTTCCGGTCGTAAATAAATATATTTAGCAGTCATGGTTCGGCTTGTGGCAGATGAGTTGGTTGGTTGTTTTTGTTTTACGGCATATCAACCCTTTTCAGGTTATTTAATGCCGAATCCAGTGGTTATGAAGAAAAAAAAATTTAAAAGCATATATTTGTTTTGTTTTTTGTTTTTTTCCAAGTCGGTTTCTATTTAACCCATAGTTGGGACCCTACCAGGTACTACCAGTCCGGGTCAGAGTGGACCTGAGGGCAATTGCAATTAAGGGGTAGTTCTACACTCCCCAAAGCCCGAAAGCTGGAGACTCGCCATCGGACATAGTTTAAGGTCATATCCAGGACCAGGGCAGATGGGAGTAGACCTAAGTGATGCGAGTCAAATTGGAACAGATCGGGTAAATATGATGAAGTGGGCAGATGAGGTGACAATGACACAAAAACATTATTTTAGTTGGATTCTAACCGATACACAGGATCTTGACTAATATAGGGATGCTACTGTTTGGGGGTTCTCTTCCTTGATGGTATCACACACGCACCCAGGGCACAAGTGACTTATACGCCATGTATTTGAGTTTGTGTTTTGTTTTGTTTTCTCGAACGCTTGTGCTTATTATGTGGCATACTTGTAAACCAGTGTGCGCGCTCTCGCCGATCATCAATACTAGAGATGCCGACATATCAGGAACCAGAACGAGAATATTAAAACGAAAAGAAGATTACAACACAAAAATGGCGTTCTTCGGGGACAGACAGATAATAGTTCTACAATATATGGTGTTGAAAAGGCAATACAATATATCTTCTCTTTTATTGATGATACTTAATAGAAGAGTTTTTTTAATAAAAATTATAGGTTTGTATTACAATACAGGTACGAAAAAGTTGTCAAAAATATATATATATATAACAAACAAATGTTATCAAACGTAAGATAAGTTACTTTTCTACCTAACTGGATAAGTTTTTCGTGTTTTTATTGACTGCAAAATGTTTACTCGGTTCGAAAAACGAGTAATGTTGAACTCTGTCAGAGAACGAGAAAAGATGGCCGCGAGGTCTTTGAAGACCTGATAATCACTTCAAAATAAGAAATAAAACAAAATGGTGATAAAAGCCCACCAAATAAATATCACAGTAATATTTACTTGGTGGGTTTCTACCACTATTTTGTTTTATTTCTTTATTTGTAAGTGATTATCAAGTGTTCAAAGACCTCGCAGCCATCTTTTCTTGTTCTTCGGTAGCGTTCAACATTACTCGTTTTTCAAACTGAATAAACATTTTACATTAAATTAAAACACTAAAAACCTATCTAGTACGGTAGACATGCAACTTATTTAGCCTTTGATAGCATTTATTTGCTATATACTTTTTTTTTTACAACTTTTTCCTACCTCTGTGTATTGTAATGAAAAGCCAAAATTCTTTAAATGGGATCCTAAACTGGAACTAATTTTCACCTGATAATATTTTCGCAAGGATTGGTTTGATATTTTAAGCAAGAAAATATCATGATATCTTTCAGACATGTATCTTTATAATTCTTTGTTAATATGTTATGCTTGAAGGGCATCATTTGACGAGCTACGTTTCGTTTACCAAAAAAAAAACACTTTGGCAAGAATATGGAGATAGTGGATTTGATTTATATGTTTAATACCAATTGCTTATAATTGATATTAGATTTCATTCGGTTTGTTAATCTATCTGACAAATAATCAAAACAATCCTCGATGATTTTAAGATCATCATAGAACCTAAAGTTGGAGTCACAATGCAAAAGGCAAGTATAATGATCCAATTGTACTCTAAACAGAAACATTTGTTTCGAACGCGCCCATGTCATATCAAAGAACCTACTATTGATTTCATACGTTGTACCTTTCTACTTGTACTACGATAAAACTTGTCAAAGGATATGTGATCCTAACTTTGGTCAAAATTGGACTGTTCCTTCTTTAAAAGATTTTTTATTATCGATTATCGATACTTATTAGATGCACTGTGATACAAAACCTATCTAAGAGCACTCCCAAACACATGAAGTACATTTGTATGAATTTTCAAAAAATCGGCCCAGCCATTTCTGAGTCCATAAGGAACGAAATCGCGAACAGACACACGAACAAACTCCTTTTGTATATAAGTAGGGATAATAAAATCGGGTTTTGTTATTTAGAAAACATCTTATTGTACCAGATTTATTTTTAAAAATCTTTTTATGGCATATGATAACTTTTTTTAGTTGCTTAATATGAAAACGCAGAATTTATTGAAACGCTTCATGGTATACGATTTAATGAATACAAGTTGCTTGTTTAGTCATGAGTAGAGAAAAATCATAATATGTGCTACCAGTGATAGTGCGTCCACGATCACAGTAGATCTGATAGAACTTAGATTCGGTATAGCCGGTTCCATAGTATCTATTAGGCATATCACGTACCACGTGACAGATGCAATGTCTCTATTATAGATATGAATTAGTTATATTTCCTGTCCTTATTTAAGAAAATAATCTAGTTCATTTCGTATTATGGCAATAAATATTAATATTGTAAGTTATAAAGTTATGGTAAAGTTAACTGCGTGGCAAACACCGCGCGTTATATTCGATCGTATCTAATAATGTAAGCTGGAGTAAGTCAAACACACACACACACACACACACACACACACACACACATATATATATATATATATATATATATATATATATATAACATTAATATGACTTCGTTTTTATTCTCTAAGAATCTTTGATTCTTCTTTAAGAGAGAAAAAAAAAACATAGAGGCAAAGGTGGCTGATTTACGAGGGGCAAAAGTCGCGTAACATTTGCACCGATCCGAAAGTTTTTCCATTCCAGTCGCTCGGCCATTACCTGTAGTTTTTCACGTTAATCAAATACTGGGAGTCGATGTATTCGCGCCAACTTCTGCAAGAGGGAGGCTTCAGCTTTCTTTTCTTTTATCTCAATCGAGCTAACCGGTCCCTGACCCGTTTGCCATATGCTTTAGGCGAATAATCGCTTTTCTATAGAAATTCCTCGGCCACTTTCAGGTGAAATATAACTAAATTTACCGTCTATTGCTTGCAATGTTTTTCTGATGACTTATTTTATCGCAACCTTGCGTGCAAAATTCCTACAACGATTTCAGTAATTACATTGCGTATAAAAGGCCCCTGTTATAAACACAACTTACCATATTAGCAGTTATGCGATTATCTTCGCTATTCAAAGATGTATTTTTGCTGGGCCTTCATATTGTTTTTGTGAGGTCAATTTGGGTGATGTATGACGGATTGTGTACGCGTTTTCATTCTATCTATTATCAATACACTTAATAACATGTTTGTCTGTCTGTCCTTATTTCCTATTACAAAACTGTTGTTTCATATCGAATTGTACTTCAATTATATAAATTCTATTTACAATCCTTTAAATATATGTATTGGCGGCCATTACAAACTTAGTGCTACCAGATCAGGCTGTCTTAAGAGATTTACGATGTGGCCCAAAATGCAACAAACAATAATGTTATTTTTTCCCCTTTCTCTTTGCAATGCTTAATCATTATATATCATTTTTATTGAAATCTTTTGCAATAAGGTTTCATAATTTGTACACTCATTCTTTTGCGAACTGGTATACTCATCTTCATAGTTGTTGTTTCGCCATGTTTCGGTCAAATCATCCTCAGGCCTTCTTCGGGTGATTTATCGCGAGCGGGTAGAAATACTGAGTCTTGTAACTGAATTCCCAGGTATTACTGCCTTCCATAATTGTTGTTGGTCCATCACGTTTTTAGCCAACTAATCCTTTGACCTGGTTTGGGTAGGATTTAAACCGTTATCTTCAGACAATGCTTACCTGGAACAGTATATATATACTAGCGGGGCTACCCGGCGTTGCCCGGGACCGTATAAGCTGTGAGAAAATTGAAGTTGATTTTGAACATATTTGTTATTCTTCGGATAGAGGAATTTTCAATGTCTATGTATCATTAGCTTTTTCGAGCAAATTAATATTTTACCTACCCTAGGACGGGTATTACATGTACCAATTATTGTCCCTTATCTGGGATAAGTCATTTATACCATATATATGAAATAATGTTTCCTTTGCGAGGATGGTTATCTGCAACACATATTTAAAATAATTTTACCTACCCTCGGACGGGTAATTAAAATAAATACATGAAACAATTTCACATACTATCGACAGGTATTGTGAAACATGTTAAATAATTTCTATTACCACCAAGGCTACCATAATTTTAAGAAAACTGAAACAATTTTTAGAAATTAGATCATTATACTTTCCAAATTAGTACATAAATACATCATCTTGGTTAAGAATTAGGCAACCATTGCTTCGTCATAAATTTCAATATTACTGTTTTTTTCCTTCATCACTATCGGCACTAAAATTGTAAGAAAAATAATGACATTTTTTTAACAATGTCTCAGTAGGATTTTCAAATTTATGCATAAATACATTGACATATTTAGTGATTAGACAACCCTTGCTTCATTATTAAATTCCACATTACTGTGTTTCGTTTTAATTCCCCACTACCGACACCAATTTTTTTTTGAAAAATACTACATTTTCTGAAGATTACTCAGTAGGTTTTACAAACAAATACACAAATGTGTTAAGTTTAGTGATTAGGCAATCCTTGCTTCACTACAAAATTCCACATTACTGTGTTTTATTACTCCTGACTACCGATGCCATATTTTTAAGTGAAATGATATCTTTTCTGGGACATAACTGAGCAGGTTTTCCTAGTAAGTATAGAAATGCATTGACACGGATGGTGATTAGGTAACTTTTACTTTACCACGAATTTCAATATTAATGTAGTTATTCCCTCCCACATACCAACAACATAATAGTAAGACAAATTATGTCTTTTCTGGAATATGATTCCACAGATATTCTATATTTTTTGGGATATGACATTGTGGGACATTGCTTTGTAACCCCAAAACGGACATTACTCTCTCCAAAACAACCCCAAAAGAGAACTCAAGAGCTTGTTTAAAATTAACATAATCATTCTTCTTTCTACCCCCACTACAACCATCACATAATTCCCGGATGATAACATTAAAAATTCAAAAAATATGGATCACCTCCTACAGAAATTGGCCTAGTAATCTTTCATAGAAAACCAACAATATATATGAATTAATCTAATTTTGAGATTGTAAACTGTTTCAGCCATATCCAGAATCGACTTCACAAATAAAGTAATTTTGAAATTGAAAATTGTTTAAGCCATTTCCAGGACAAACTTTCTACCACATTCATATAATCCAAGCGACGCTGCATACTCTGCTAGTATATATATATATGACCAAGACAATGTTGCTTGACTTGGTGATCTTCGTAAAGCATTTGGTATTCCCAAGTAGTCACCCATCTGATAATGACCAGGCTACATGTTGCTTAACTTTAGTAATTTACATAAAGCAGTTTTTATTCTCAAGTAGTCACCCATCTGATAACGACCAGACTCCATGTGATCTACATAAAGCATTTGGTTTTCCACAGCAGTCACCAATCTGATAATGACCAAGACAATGTAGCTTAACTTTGGGATCTACATAAAGCATTTGGCATTCCCAAGTAGTCACCCGTCTTAAACTGACCACGACAATGTTGTTTAACATTGGTGATCTACACAAAGCATTTTGTATTCCCAAATAGTCACCCATCTGATAATGACCAAGACAATATTGCTAAACTTTAGTAATCTATACAAATTATTTGGTATTCCAAAGTAGTTACCAATCTGATAATGACCAAGACAATGTTGCTTAACTTTGGTAATCTACATAAAGCATTTTGCCTTCCTAAGTAGTCACACATCTGATAATGACCAGACTGTATGTTGCTTAGCTTTGATGATCTTCGTAAAGCATTTGGTATTCCCAAGCAGTCACCCATCTAATAATGACCGGACTCCATGTTGCTTAACTTTAGTGATATACATAAATTATTTTATATTCCCAAATAGTCACCCATCTGATAATGACTAAGACAATGTTGCTTTAATTTCGTGATCTACATAAAGCATTTTGTATTTCCTAGTAGTCACCCATTTGTTAATGACCAAGACAATGTTGCTTTAATTTTGTGATATACGTAAAGAATTTGGTACTCCCAAGTAGTAACCCATCTGATAATGACCAAGACAATATTGCTTAACTTTTGTGATCTACATAAAGCATTTGGTATTCCCAAGTAGTCACCCATCTGATAATAACCATGACAATGTTGCTTAACTTTGGTGATCTACATGAAGCATTTGGTATTCCCAAATAGTCACCTATCTGATAATGACCAAGACAATGTTGCTTAACTTTGGTGATCTACATAAAGCATTTGGTATTCTCAAGTAGTCACCAATCCTATACTGACCATTACAATGTTGCTTAACTTTGGTTATTAACATAAAGCATTTGGTATTCCCAAGTAGTAACTCATCTTCAAAATTGTCAAATTGGACCTGTAGTGCAGAAGGACCTTCAAAATTGTCAAGTCAGACCCATATTGCACAAGCACCTTCAAAATTAAAAAAGACCTATACTGCACAAGCACCTACAAAATTTTTCAACCCGGGCCTATACTGCACAATCACCATCAGAATGTTTCAAATCGGATCTACATTGCACAAGAACCTTCAAAATTTTTCAAATCGGACCCATACTGCACAAGCACCTTAAATTTTTTCAAATCGAACCTATACTGCACAAGCACCATCAAAATTGTCAAATCGGACCTATACTGCACAAGCACCTTAAAAATTGTCAAATTGAACCTACATTGCACAAGCACGTTCGAAATTGTAAAATCGGACCTATACTACACAATCACCTTAAAATTTTTCAAATCGGACTTATAATGCACAAGCACCTTATAAATTAAAAGCAGACCTATACTGCACATGCCCCTACAAAATTTTTCAAACCGGACCTATACTGCACAATCATCATCAAAATTTTTCAAATTGACCTATACTGCACAAGCACATTAATTTTTTTCAAATCGGACCTATACTGCACAAGCACCTTAAAATTATTAAAATCGGACCTATACTGCACAAGCACATTCAAAATTTTTCAAATCGAACCTATACTACAAAAGCACCTTCAGAATTTTTCAACTCGGACCTATACTGCACAAGCACCTTCAAAATTTTTCAAATCGGAGATATACTGCACAAGAACCTTCAAAATGTTTCAAATCCGACGTATACTGCACAAAGACCTTCAAAATTGGCAAATCGGACCTATACTGCACAAGCACCTTCAAAATTGTCAAATAGGAGCTAAACTGCACAAGCTGGTCCGAAATTGTCAAATTGTAGGTATACTGCAAAACACCTTCAGATTTTTCAAATCGGACATACCGCACAAGCAGCTTCAAAGTCGTCAAATAGGACCTATACTGCATAAAGACCTTCGAAATTGTCAAATAGGAGCTATACTTCACAAGGACCTTCAAAATTTTTCAAATCGGACCTATACGGCACAAGTACCTTAAAAAATGTTAAAATCGGAGATATACTGCACAAGAACCTTAAAAATGTTTCAAATCGGAGATATACTGTACAAGAACCTTCAAAATCATTCAAATCCGACGTATAGTGTACAACGACCTTCAAAATTGGGAAATCGGACCCATACTGCACAAGGACCTTACAAAATTGGCAAATCGGACCTATACTGCACAAAGACCTTCAAAATTGGCAAATCGAACCTATACTGCACAAGCACTTTCAAAATTATCAAATCGGACCTATACTGCACAAGCTCGTCCTAAATTATAAAATTGTACCTATACTGCAAAAGCACCTTCAGATTTTTCAAATCGGACCCATACAGCACAAGCACCTTCAAAGTCGTCTAATAGGACCTATACTGCACAAGGACCTTCAACCTTGTCAACTAGGACCTATACTGCACACGCACCTTGAAATTTTTTTAATCGGACCTATACAGCACTAGCACCTTCAAATTTTTCAAACCGGGCCTATATTGCACAATCACAATTAAAAATTTTCAAATTTGATCTATACTGCACAAGCACCTTAAAATTTATCACATCGGACCTATACTGCAAAAGTACATTAAAATTTTTCAAATCGGATCTATACAACACAAGCATGTTCAATTTTTTTCAAATCGGTCCTATACTGCACAAGCACCTTAAAATTTTTCAAATCGGATCTATACTGCACAAGCACCCTAACATTGTTCAAATCAGACCTATACAACACAAGCACCTTCAAAATCTTTCAAATCGGACCTATACTGCACAAGAACCTGCAAAATTTTACAAATCGGAGATATACTGCACAAGGATCTTCAAAATTGTGAAATCAGACCTATACTGCACAAGCACTTTCAAAATTAAAAAAAGATCTATACTGCACAAGAACCTTCAAAATGTTTCAAATCGGAGATATACTGTAAAGAAGCTTCCAAATGTTTCAAATCCGACGTATACTGTACAAAGACCTTCAAAATTAGGAAATCGGACCTATACTGCACAAGCACCTTCAAAATTTTCAAATAGGACCGATACTGCACAAACTCGTCTGAAATTATAAAATTGTTCCTATACTGCAAAAGCACCTTCAGATTTTTCAAATCGGAGCTATACAGCACAAGAACCTTCAAAGTCGTCAAATAGGACCTACACTGCATAAGGACTTTCGAAATTGCCAAATATGACCTATACTGCACAAGCACCTTCAAAATTTTTCAAATCGGACCTATATTGTACAAGGACCTTAAAAATTGGCTAATCGGACATATACTGCACAAGCACTTTCAAAATTGTAAAATCGGACCTATACTGCACAAGTTCATCCGAAATTGTCAAATCGGACCTATACTGCACAAGCACCTTCAAAATTTTCAAATAGGACCGATACTGCACAAGCTCGTCTGAAATTATCAAATTGTTCCTATACCGCAAAAGCACCTTCAGATTTTTCAAATCGGATCTATACAGCACAAGCAGCTTCAAACTTGTCAAATAGGACCTATACTGCACAAGCACATTCACAATTTTCAAATTGGACTTATACTGCACCAGCACCTTCAAAATTAAAAAAGATCTATACTGCACAAGCACCTCCAAAATTTTTCAACCCGGACCTATACTGCACAATCACCATCAAAATTTTTCAAATTTGACCTATACTGCACAAGCACCTTAAAATTTTTCAAATCGGACCTTTACTGCATAAGCACATTCAATTTTTTTTTCAAATCGGACCTATACAACACAAGCACCTTCAAATTGTTTCAAATCAAACCTATACTGCACAAGCACCTTCAAATTGTCAAATCGGGCCTATACTGCACAAGCTCGTCCGAAATTGTCAAATTGTACCTATACTCCATAAGCACCTTCAGATTTTTCAAATCGGACCTATGCAGCACAAGCACCTTCAAAGTCGTCAAATAAGACCTATACTGCACAAGGACCTTCGAAATTGTCAAATAGGACCTATACTGCACAAGCACCTTCGAAATTATGAAATCGGACCTATACTGCACAGGGATCTTCAAAATTTTTCAAATCTCATCTATACTGCGCTATCACCTTTAAATTTTTCAAACCGGGCCTATACTGCACAATCACCATCAAGATTTTTCAAATTTGGTCTATACTGCACAATCACCTTCAAAAATATCAAATCAGACCTATACTGCACAAGCACCTTCAAAATTAGTACATAATACTTTTATATGAATTCCTTAAAAACCCTTCCTCCTTAACTGAAGGTCAACTCTAAGTTATTCAACTGACCAGTCACTGTAGAAAAAACGGTCAGTTGAATAACTTAGAGTTGACCTTTTGGGCCTAAAATTCGATATTTGTCGTCCGGAGGGTCGGACTTTAATACAAGACCCAATTTGTGACTTTTTGTTCTGTCTGTTGAAAGTTTTTGGTGGCAATACAAACATCCATACACACAAACACACAGACATTTTCGCTTTTATATATATATACTAGCGAGTGGTACCCGGAGTTGGTCGGGTGTTTGTAGGTGTGTGTGAAAAAAACAGGTGCCCGTGAAAAAAAAAGCCTTGACGACGAGCAGTTGGAAAATAGTAAAGTGTTAAAAAAAAAACAGGTGCGCGTTTTTGATTGACGTGTGTGCGATAGCTATTCAGCAGTTAGCATTTTGTGTGGGACAGTTTTTAATAAGGTCAATAAATCGCTTTGTTTGTTTTTAAAACCCCGCTCCCCCGTCTGATATGACGAAGTCGACATTTAACAAACGTTACTTAGCTCTCTAGAGAACACTGGCTCTGGGCCTGTGATTAGAGTCGAGTTTCGCATTTTTTTATACCGAAAACCGATGCGGGAAATGTGGAATAATTAACGTTTGAAAGTCAATAAAATTAAATAGACAGGCGAGCTCCGTGGTTAACTGCGAGATATTACAATTTATAGATGATATAAAAACTTTTAAGAAGTTGTGAAGCGAGCGAGCGCTTCTCTGAAAGAAGCCTTTTGTGGACATTGAGGAAAAGCGTACATACATACATACATACATACATACATACATACATACATTTTCGCTTTTATATTTATAGATGACTAGCAGGGGTACCCGGCATTGCCCGGGTGTTTGTAGGTGTGTGTGTTGGGATGGGGGGTAGGATCGAACCCGAAGCCCTGAGGGAAAGTTTGAAAATAAAATCAGCCAGCCAGAATGAGTTAGTGAAATATGTTTGAATTTATTTAAGTAAGAACCAAATTGACAGGTGCGCGCCCGGAAGTCGTCGAGCATTACGACGATGATGACGACGACGACGTAGGTTTGTTTGTTATAAGCGAAGTCAAAAAAGAAAACAACGTTTTAATTAAGGGTAATCAAAATATCAAAAAAGAACACAAAAAACTAACGTAAGGCAAACGAACGATGAAAACAGTAAAAAAGAAAACGTGAAAAATGACTTAAATAAGCCTGTTTCGATATTAAAATTCAAAAAATGGGTTGGTACCCGGGTGGTTTTGGGTGTGTGGTCGGGGATGGATAAGCGAGTAAAAAAAAAACAGAAACACGAACGTTACGTGAAAAATGACTTAAATAACACTGGTTCAATATTTAAATTTAAAAAATCGAAAATAAATGAAGACATCTCACACCACGATTCGAACCCAAAACGTTTAGAAAATGAACCAACGCGCTAATTGACTGAGCTAACGTGACGTAGATGAACTTTGTTCAGTTTTTCAACTATTTAAAGTAAATCAGGTCATGACGTCATCTGGCGTATGCGTAGAACCGCTTCTAGAAGACCGTTTTAGTTGACCCCCCCCCTGTCGAAAATTGTTGATTTCGGGGTGAAAAATTGAACATTTTTGGCCAATTTTTCGATATTTTCCAGCGAAGGATGGGGCTTCGATATGATACCGAGTTTGTGAATTTTCGTCGTGTCTGTCGAAAATTTTTAGCAGACACACCAACATACACACATACATACATACATTTTCGCTTTTATAATATAGACTAGCGGGGTTACCCGGCGTTGCCTGGGTGTTTGGAGGTGTGTGTGGTTTTGGGTAAATCAACACTCCGGGGGGAGGGGGTTAAAATAAAAAAAGTTTTGGTAGGTTAGTATGAGGATCGAACCAAAACCCTTTAGGCGAAGTTGGAAATTAAAGTGTGGAAAAAAAGTGTGCGACTTTAACCATTGACTCACCGCGAGATACCATCAGAAACACGTTTGAATTTATTTAATTACTTAGATTTGGCAAGTGCACGTTTTAATGATTTCATGAGGTCAACTTTGACTGTGGAATAGTATTTCATTCACTGCGGAAAGCTTTTTTTATTTTTGTTTCCCCAAGATATTGGTGGGGGGGAACCAGCTCCACTTGTCAAATTTGAATAGCAATTGTTTGATATAAGGAAAATATTTCCACATTGATCAAATCTGATTGCTTTCGAACATTTCCACTGATAGACGGAAAATACCGCCAGAATTAGTGTCGCTTTTATTATAGGAAAAAGACTAATCCACAGTCGGCGAGCGACAAATGTTTAATATGTATCTTCCCGAAGTCAAGCAAATTAAATAGAAAGGCGAGCTCCGTTGTTAACTCAGAGATATTATGATTTCTATGTGATATAAAAAGTTTTAAGAAGTTGCGAGCCGACCGACCGCTTCTTTGAAAAAAGCCTTTCTTGGACATACACAAAAAGCGAACATACCTCCACACATTTTCGCTTTTATATTTATAGGCTAGCAGGGGGTACCCGGCGTTTCCCGGGTGTTTGGAGGTGTGTGTGTGTGTTCGGGCGAAGGTGGGGGTGTTAATCAAAACATGAGAATAAGCGAAGTAATAAACTTAACATAAGGAAAGCGAACGATGTTAAATGCAAAAATGGGAAAAACAAAAAAAGAAAACGCGAAACAGTAAAACGAACGTTAAAAAATCTGAAAAATACCCCCCCCCCAAAAAAAAACACGCTTGGCCAATTTTTCGATATTTTTCGGGAGAAGGATGGAGCTTCAATATGATACCGAGTTTGTTAATTTTTGTTCTGTGTGTCGAAAGTTTTTAGCAGACACACAAACATACACACATACACACATACATACATACATACATTTTCGCTTTTATATATATAGACTAGCGGGGGTACCCGGCGTTGGCCGGGTGCTTGGAGATGTGTGTTTGTGGGGAGGAGGTAGATTAAAACAACCCTTTAAAAAATCGTTGGCCGGGTGTTTGGAGGTGTAAAAAAAAAGTTTTAGTAGAAGAGTAGGCTTGGACCCCCGTACCTTTGACGCAGAGGCGGAAAGGAAATGAAAAAAAAACCCTGCGACCTAACCATCTAGACCACGGGAACAGATTAATTGTTAAGTATGTTAAGTTGACGTTTATAAACCGAAATTAGCAGGTGCGACAAGGTCAAGTTGCGTGGAAGCTAGTTTCTGTTTTCTCTGCTACACGGCGATCAAAAAATATCTCGAAAATAGTTTGTAAAAGTCGGGTAAATTAAAGCGAAGTAAAAAAACACAAAAAACTAACGTAAGGCAAACGAACGATGTTAAATGTAAAAATCTGAAAAACAAAAACAAAAAAGAAAACAGAAAACGAACGTTAAAACTTCTGAAAAATAAAAAGCAAAAAAAAAGAATAAGCGAAATAAAAAAAAGAAAACAGAAAAACGACCGTTAAAACTTATCTGAAAAATAAAGCGGGAGGGGGAACCGGCGTTGCCCGAGTGTTTGGAGATGTGTGTGGTTGTTAATGAAAACCTAAGAATAAGCGAAGTAAAAAAAGAAAACAGAAAACCGAACGTTAAAACTTAAGCGGGGGTACCTAATCAAGACATCGAAAAAAAAACACAAAAAAACTAACGTAAGGCAAACGATGTTATATGTAAAAATCGAAAAAGCAAAAACAAAAAAGAAAACGGAAAATGAACGTTAAAACTAAAAACCAAAAGAAAAACACGTGAAAATGGCTTAAATAAGCCTGTTTCGATATTAAAATGTAAAAAATCGGTGGGTACCCGGTGTTTTTGGGTGTGTGTGGTCGGTCGGGGGTGTTAATGAAAACCTAAGGTTAAGCGAAGTAAGAAAAAAAAACAGAAAAACGAACGTTACGTAAAAAATGGCTTTAAAAAAACCCTGCTTCAATATTTAAATTTAAAAAATCGAAAAAAAAAGACATCTCACACCACGATTAGAACCCAAAACGTTTAGATAATGAAGGAACGATCTAACCAACTGAGCTAATACGACGTACATGAAATTTCTTCAGTTCCTCAACTATTTAAACTAAATCAGGTCATGACGTCATCTGACGCATGCGTAGAACCGGTCGTCGTCATGAGAGGACGATTTTTGTTAAACCCCCCCCCGTAAAAAATTGTTGATTTTAGGGTGAAAAAAAATTAACGTTTTTGGCCAATTTTTCGATATTTGTCGGGCGAAGGATGGAGCTTCAATATGATTCGACGTTTGTTAATTTTTGTTCTGTCTGTCGAAAGTTTTTAGCGGACACACAAACACACATACATACACACATTTTCTCTACGGTTTCAGGTTAGCATTTTTTGAACATAACGGTTTCACTCCATCCTAAACATGTAAGAGAAATAGTTAGCCAAAAACCTGGCGAGACAGCAACAACTATGGAAGGCAGTATTTACTGGGCACACAGTTACAAGACTCAGTATTCTTAATCTGTCACGGTTAATAACCTAAAAAAGGCCACAGGATGAGTTGGTCCAAACATGGTGAAACAATAACTATCATGAGTCTACTAAAGAATCAATACACAAGCTCATGTTTTGTAAAATCTAAGAATAAAACAAACTTTTCTCTAAAGGTAACAAAACTAAACTAAACTAAACACTATCAATCAATGTTAGAGAAGCAGTAAATTATCTGTTTATCTGTCTATCAATCTTTTTATCTAATTATCTGTGTATCTATCTATTTATCTATCTATATAATTATCTATCTATCTAATGACAATAGAGATTAAAATTGTCATGTTTTGACAGGTAGTAAAACTTTGCCAAACTCTGTTACCGGTCAGTTTGCACTGGAAGATGCGAGCGATGACCGGACGTGACGTGTCACATGACATGTCTTCCGGTTTGCGCAAGCATAGTTGAATGTTGGATTAGAGACACCAAGGAAGACAGGTGGGCTAAAAACGGGTCTCTCATTATGGGAGGGGTCTTATGTCTCCCAAACCAAAGGTCGTTGATCACTGCCTTCTGCTATGACGAATACCTGGGAGTGAATAAAATCTCATATTGTCTAGGGTTCTGGCTTAAAGTGTCCCTTTAAACAGATTTCAGCTTATCCAAGGACGGTTGACGAACCTTCCAGAAAAAACAATAGCAGAAACAGGTATGTCGTCATGTATATGTTACGTGTAATATATGTTTAGACACGCACGCACCAACACCTAGACGAATCACGGGCCGCTAGAATAGACCTTAAAGATCTGAGGACAACAGTCTATTACACAACAAACACAGCGTACATAGTTACGTACATATGGTCCGTTTATGATAAGAACACAACATATATGTATTAATGCCACGTACATATTCAAAACACTATAATTCAATTACATATACACATACGTTTATTTGATACCAGTATACATCGGCCATCCAAACATCACCCCCGAAACGTAACATGCGTTTAATTCGGTGCCGTTCCGTGACACAAATACGTCACAAACGCACATAAATCTAAATATTTTAAACTGTACAGAATTGAAGCATATTTCTTTCAAAAATACTGAATTCGGCTTAAATAATCCGAAAAGGGTTGAACTGACTTAAAATAACAAAACTGTTGTGACGGTCTACCTGTGTCACCTACGAATGAATGATTCATACACAATAAATACCGGAAGACTATGCGATAAGGCGGAAATCGATATTCGGTGGACCAACCGAGGTTGTTCGTCGGCTTGACAGACAACTCATATTTTTGTATGTTCTTTCTGCTTTTCTTATAACCTTTTGAACTGGGTTATAGCACAAACTGAACATCATGAATAAATAGTTGGAGATGTAAAGAACTTGAAGTATGAAGGTTTTATTTCAAAATTACAAGATACGAAATTAAATAACCCGAAAAGGGTTGATATGACGTAGAACAAATCAACCCAAAACCATCTTATAACAAACCTAGTGATATTTAATTCGCATAAACATTTTTCATAGCGAGAGAATTCTTTGCAAAACGGTTAATAAAACAAGATAATCGTCGCAATATACTATCCCGAAAAGAGTGTCAAATCTAATAAGACCTGCACTGTCGGCCAAGCTATAACTTCTGTCCCATCGCTGCAATGTCGTATACTTGTGCTTGTTTTACAAATGCTTTAACGGAATGTGCTCCGATGAACTTTCTGCCCTTGTAGCCCTCAACGTCAACACACCGATATGCACAACGAAAAAACAAAATCACATTCCTTCACTTTAAAGGTTCCCGAATGCCAGAAGGCTTTCAACTCTAGTATCCCCATTTCTTCGTTCTGTTTGGTTTTGGAATCTTCCTCTGTTTCTTGTTTCCTGGACTGTATCAATATGTAGAGATGTAAATGTAATGCGAAAAAGCATATCGCTGCAAAACTCCCCATTTAGGACGCTCCTATAAACCTGGCCCCTAATTCACAAGAACCCCTAATATTTGTAATTTGTTTGTATTGAATTGAAGAAAAGAATCTCTTGGACCGTCAACGCCTTTAATTGCATTCAAAAACAAATATTCATCGTATTACTTGTAACTACAGTTCTACTCTTGCGTGTTATTCTGACAGCATTTCGACTAATGTAGCCCCCGATCTTCTTCAAGTGCAATTCGTGAATTTATACAGACCTTCGAACAAATTTTTTTTTTTAATCCACAGAAATAAATTGTCCTCGTTGTGTTAGGAAGAAATCTAATATATAAAAGGCGATAATTCTATCTGTCTGCCTTTCTGTCTGTCTGTTTCCATATTTTCAAACTCTATCGCTTCCGAATTAAAAGTCGCAGAGCGGCGCTAGGAGCTTCAATGACTGGATTTTAATGAACCGTTATTTTAGCCGGTTAAAATAGTTTTAAAGGGTACAAAAATGGGTCGAAATTGAAAAAAATCGTTATACATTTTGTACATTCATCTTAGTTTAATTTTCAATCAGTTCATACACTTGTCACGTTGGTACAGTGATAACGTCACCAGCTTTGAATGCTAGATTTGCTTTCGATTTCTATTGTAGCTGATCACACCCAACTACTTTTGTAGGTGAGTATGAGGATCGAACCCGAACTCTATAATAATATATACGAAATCTGAACAAATTAAAATGTTACATTTAAGCGTATTTCATGACCAGACAAAGTTAGGCGCTCCTTGCCGCTAATCTCAAATATTTATTTTATTCTCTGTATTGTACGAATCTCAAGAGCGATAGAAGCCTTCTATCATGTTTGAACGTGACATAATGTTAAACGAGCAAGATCGGAGATGCGCCGCTGTACAACTCATGCTCATTACCGATCCAAATTATGACAACAGAGCCATTGCCAGCACCCTCAAAATGCAAATCCGGATAATTTAATGCTTGAATGCACAGCTCAACGCATCGGACAACCCTTTGGAGGTGGTGGATCGAAAGCGCAAAGCCGGAGAGACCGCTAGAAGACTCGGA
The DNA here is from genome assembly GCF_053919585.1 of Euprymna scolopes. Taxonomy (NCBI): domain Eukaryota; kingdom Metazoa; phylum Mollusca; class Cephalopoda; order Sepiida; family Sepiolidae; genus Euprymna; species Euprymna scolopes. Next base: position 179,203,487 of record NC_136482.1, read on the forward strand.
CCAAGGAATTCATCGAAAAGATCCAGGAAATCATTGATGAAACTCCCCAGTGGCATATTTGGCAGATTGCTAGAGATTTAGGCGTCTCACACACAACTGTAAATACATGTGTGAAGGAGAATTTGAAGTGTAGGTCCTACATGCCCCAGACAAGACAGATCTTGACTGAGAAGACAAAGAACCTCAGGTTAATCAAGTTCGTAAGGTTGCTCAACAAACTAGAGCATCCCAAGAAGCAAAACATGTTCTGGTTCTTCTACGGCTAAAAGAAACTTCTGTCTGGACCAGGTGCACAATAGCCAAAACCGTCGCTGGATTGGTATGAATAACAGGGACGTATCCAGGGTGATGAAAATAAAGTTTCTAGCCATGATTATAATCTTTAGTGTGCTTTCAAATGAGGGCCACACCATGCTACCTCATATCTTCGAAGTCAGCTTGAAAGTCAACACCAAAATGTACCTAAATGTGCTGAAGGGTGTGGTGATCCCCTGGTGCAATCAGGTGGCCGCTGGCAGACCCTGGGTGTGGAAGCAGGATTCGGCGTCGGCCCACAAGTCCAAAGAGACCCAGGCTTGGCTTCAGAAGGAGTGCTACGACTTTGTACTCTTTTCTCACTGGTTCCGCTCTTCCCTCTACCTAACCCCGCTGGACTACTTCGAGAACATCACCAACATGACCTCCCACAACACCAAAGCCAGCCTGATCGCCGCTATCCGTCGTGTATTCGCCAAGCTCCCACCTGCGCTTGTGGAAAAGGTATGCTCCGAATTCCGGACTCGTATCGAGGCGGTGATTGAGGATGAAGGCGGTTACATTGAATAGATGTCAGCTCTACTACATAATCAAGTTATCTAAATTGATTATTTCAATAAAAGGGTAAGATAAAGTTGCAGTCTTTTTTTTTTCTTTAGGGCGACACTTTTATCGTTCCTCCATATGTTGTGAGCAACAGCAACTCTACATTAATCCTACTTTGAAATAAAAAAAACATAAAAAGTCATTGGAGAGAATGTTTCGATACATCACATGTTCGTTGTGTGACCAAACAGACACATGTACCAGACAGCGATTAAAACGAGATGTATTTTAGACAGTATGATTTTTCATCTACAGCTCCATCCTGAAGGCGCAATAATACACACACATACACACCCATATCTATTTATTAAATGAAGCTAAAATATTACATTATCGTCTGTATAACGGGCATTTACTTTATATATATACTTATAACAGTGTATCTGTGATCGTCTAGTATGAACTCATGTATTTATAATGTGTGGGTGCCGGTGTTTTCACATAAAATACAGTTGATTTAATACAGGACAGTTCTTTAACAGGACGAATAAATATCTTTCTCTGCTTGGCACCAAAGGAAAAACATACCTTCTTCATTGTCACAACACACCGAACAAAAAGACACATACCTTCTGCATTGTCACAACACGCCGAACAAAAGGACATATACCTTCTTCCAAGTCACAACGCATTTCTCACTCATGTAAACCAAATGATAGTTTACACATAACATTTATTTTGATGGTTGCGACTTCTTTAGCTCTTGGGGTGTACGCCGTTTCCCTTTGCATCTCTAATATCCTAGCCGAATGCTTCTACGGTTGACAACTTCAACTCTCCGACTAAATTCTGTTAATTTATGTTTCTAAAATTCCAAAGTTATTATATGAATATTCAACATCATATTCTATTACTTTAAAATACCTGATCCGTTTCAATAACATTACTTTTCTTATTGAAACATTCCCTCTGAATATTTCGTATTTCATAACATGACAAGCGCCCACATTCGTTTCAATGAGGTAACCCAACATTTTCCGGGATACCAGTATACAACTAAAAATCAATATAGCCTTAACAAGGCAAACTTATCAATATAAAATGCTCAACATGGTAAAGATGAGCAATTTAATATATTAAAAAAGAGATGAGGAATAAAAGTTGCATATAACTTAATTGTCAGGAAACAAAAAAGATCATTTTCTCTTCATGTTGTCTTCTTTCCTCATCTTTCATTTGACTAAATATAGTATGTTTATTTATACAAACATTATTGGCTAAATATGTGCATACATGTTTCTGTAGTATCTCTTTTCAGAGAGACTACGTCATCAGGACAAATTTCCTCCTTAACACCAAATTAAGCAAAGTTGAATTGTTGACGTAGTCTCTCGGATTAGAGAAACCGCAGAAACATGTATGTACATATGCAGCCAATAATGTTTGTATAAATATTCATACTATAAACAGGGTTTGTTTTATCATCGAGCACATTTTGAAAAATACGTGAGTTTATATCTAAGGTACTAAAAGTATTCAACCATTATATATATATATATATATATATATATATATATATATAATATAAAACTGAATGTCTGTGTGTAGTGTGTGTGTATGTGTGTGTGTGTGTGGTCAGGAATAGGCTCCTATATGGTTGGCTATTAAACTAAAACTGATTATATATAATGATAGAAGATGTATCGAGACATGAGAATGGGTATTTTGATCCTGCATAATGGTGGTTCATTAAAATTGTGGGGTCTGCGTTCGCGCCTGGTCCGCAAAGTATGGAAATAAAAAAGTTTTTTAAAAATTTTTAAATCGTTTACAAGTGTTTTTGATATAGATGTACATAAGAATACTTTGATAAGTATGTTTTGACAAATAGGGATGGTATAATAAAATTCTGGGGTTTGCGTTCGCGCCTGGCCTCCATAGAATGGAAATAGGCACAAGCTTTAATAAAGACTTTTCATATCTATCTGAGTAAGTATACTTTGATAATTATGTTTCAGTTTGAAGAAATATCGTATAATAAAATAATAGGGTGTTCGCGCCTGACCTCCATAGAATTGAAATATGTCACAAAGTTTAACAAGGTTTTTAATATAGATCCACAGAATATTGTGATAAGTGTTTCAGTGTGAACAGGTATGGTATAATAAATTATGGGGTTTATCTATTTTATTTATACTTTCATCATATTTTGCTTTGGTTTTGATACCCCCGAATTCGAAGCTATCTCTTTACAATCCTTCCTTTTCATAACCTATCACCTATATATATATATAAGCGAAAATGTATGTATGTATGCATGTATATATGTTTGTGTGTATGTTTGGATGTCTGCTAAAAACTTTCGACAGACGCGATGAAAATTCACAAACTCGGTATCACATCGAAGCTCCGTCCTTTGCTCGAAAAATATCGAAAAATTGGCCAAAAACGTTAACTTTTTCACACCGAAATCGACAATTTTCGACAGGGGGGCGGTCAACAAAAACGGTCCTCTCGTGACAATGACCGATTCTACGCATGCGTTAGATGACGTCGTGACCTGATTTACTTTAAATAGTTGAAAAACCGAATTAATTTTGTGAACGTCGCCTTAGTTCAGTTGATTAAGGCCTTGGTTCATTATCTAAACGTTTTTGGTTTGAATCGTGGTGTGAGATGTCTTCATTTTTTCGATTTTTTAAATTCAAATATTGAATCAGTGTTTCGTTTTTCTGCTTTTATTTTTTTTTTAATTCGCTTATTATTAGCGACACACAAAACCACCCGGGTACCCACCAATTTTTAATTTACATATCGAAACAGGCTTATTGAAGCCATTTTTCACGTGTTCGTTCTTTCTGTTTTCATCGTTCGTTTGCTTTACGTTAGTTTTTTGGGGTCCCCCCCGCTTAAGTGTTAACGTTGTTTTCTTTTTTTACTTCGCTTATAACAAACAAACCTACGTTGTCATCGTAGTCGTTATCATCGTCGTCGTCGTAATGCTCGACGACTTCCGGTCGCGCACCTGTCAAATTCGTTCTTAAATAAATTCAAACATCTTTCACTAACTCATTCTGGCTTGCCGATTTTATTTTCAAACTTCACCTCAGGGCTTCGGGTTCGATCCTACCCCCCCCCCCCCCCGAGTTTTTTTTTATTTAACACCACACACACCTACAAACACCCGGGCAACGCCGGGTACCCCAGCTAGTACTTTAATAAATCAGAATCCATTTTCTGTAAGATGTTTTTGAACCCAGTTAACGTTGGGTACTTTTGCTAGTATATATATATATATATATATATATATATATATATTTGCTAGTATATATATATATATATTTGCTAGTATATATATATATATATATATATACATACATACATATATATATATTAATATATATATATATATATATATATATATATATCCCTTATATGTTTATATGTAATAACTACTTGGAGTGGTGTTGGCGTATAAGAATATAACTGTTTATATATTCTTATATGCTAACGCCTGGGATTAAAAAAGTTGTATGCAATGTTATGACCAATAAAAAAACCTTCCGAAAATAATTAAATTCTTGTGCGTCTATCCCTATTAACCTAGTATATATACATAAAAAGGCTCCCTCAGTCTTTGACAGACTATGGTTACCCACGAAGGGGTGCCTGCGCGTGAAAGTCATATTGGCAGGAGGTGCGCAATCTCCAACCACACCTCTCCTGAGTCGGCATTGTTAAATATCAGTGGCACGTGAAGTGTACAAGACGACTAGAAAAAATACACACACACACACACACACATATATATATATATATATATATATATATATATATATATATATATATATATATATATATGTATATATATACACACAAAATGTGAGGTTAGAAAGAACGACATATTTATTTATTTAAAGTTTCATTTTTTCGGCTTATAAAATGCCCTCATCAGGATTAAAAAAAAAAAACAATATATATTTTTTCTTTTTTTATTCTTTTCTTACGTGCCATGATGTGGTTTAGCAGAGTTTATTAGTCGAAGGTGGTGATTGTATATTGTCACTCCAGTGGTAAGTGCCGTCCGTGCACAAATATGTAGTATTAGTAGTAATCCACTTTTAAGAAGCACGAAGAAAATGAAATTCAAAATGTGAGGTTAGAAAGAACGACCACGTGTGTATTTGTATTTTTTTAAATAAACAAATATTTATTCATTTAAAGTTTCAAATTTTCGGCTTATAAATGTGAGTTGGAAATAAATTCCCCTTTGACTAATTTGGTAACCCCCAAATAGAGAGCGCCATATATATTGCTTCTTTTTTGTTTATTTTTTAAATATAATTATCTACTGACACGTGTTTCGTCGTCTACGACTCGTCAGAGTGGCTGAATCATATACCGTACTCTGGGGTAATTGCGGCAACTAAAAAAGTGCTTTTTTATATGCGTGGTTGCCAAAAGAGTACTTTTAGCTAGTTAGAGCAATTACTCCGGACTTGGCGCAATTACCATATATATATATATATATATATATATATATATATATATATATATATATATATATATATATATATATATATGTATGTATATATATATATATATATATATATAGCAAAACTGGTAGATAGTGAACAATTGAAGAAGGTGCTCAATACTATTGCAGAGCAAATATATATTTTTTTATTTTATTACCGTTTTATCTGTTTTAGTTACACATGTTTCCGCTACCGAATCCTATCAACGATCCAGTAACTTCGTCAGACTTAAGGGTGATTTTTATTTAATGTCCCTTTTATGTTCATATATTCTCTTGTCGGGATACGTTGTGTTTCGCCAATATATATCAGTCCGCAGTCATGGCAGAGTATGGAGTATATGACAGCTTCGATCTTGTAATTAGATTTGGGTTTATAGATTATATCTCTGGTTGTTTAGGAGGTTATTTCAGATATTTTAATACCTATTTGTTCAGTTTTTTACATATGGCGGTGTTTTTACTATTGGTATGTAGGATAATGTTTCTGTTAAGTGTTGTTTTTTTATTATGGGGCTGTCTTCATTGTGTTTAAAGATTTCTATGGCTTTTATTTGGCGTTTAGTACCAAGTATGGTGGGTGAAAATGAGCTAAGTACTACAACAAACGCGGAAGATAATGAAAAGTAAGTTATTAGGATCATGGGAAAGGTTGAATAGGTTTGTGCAAACTACAGAAGTAGAAGGGAAAAGCCGAAAATGTTTTGCCGTTTTCGAGGTTAATGACGCACTGTTTATGGCCAGAAAACTAACGGGAGCGAAAAAAAGGTGTCTTTTAAAAAAGAACGCAAATATGGTTTAAATAAGTTAGAAACTGAAAAATTGAAACAATTAATAGGTGAACTAAAACAGGAAACAGGAACTATGAGGAAAAAATAAACTTTCAAAATGGAAGAAGACAAAATTACTTATTGCATATGGCTGAAATCTAAATATTTGTATTATCCTATTTCAGCCTGAAGATAAAAAAAACTGAGATTTTCAGGTATGGGTGCATTTAATTACCACATGAAATTATGAAACTACTATTTATACATATATATGTGTGTGTGTGTGTGTGTGTGTGTGTGTGTGTGTGTGTGTGTGTGTGTGTGTGTGTGTGTGTGTGTGTGTGTGTGTGTGTGTGTAGGTATGTATATATATATTGAAAGTATATAAAATGTATACTTTATAAAATAGACAAATCTGTTTCGACTTATAAGCTCAATGAAGATGTATTTCGCACTTCAGAGCATATATACTGTAGAAATTAATTATAAAATACCAGTTCACAATCATGATTTTTATTTATTTTATATTTATGTTTTAAATATATAGGCTAATTTTAATATTTGGTTTTTCTATAAGCGTCCTACGCGTGTTTTATAATATATATAGCCAATGCTGCTACCCCACAAATAATCAGAGACAAATACATATTAAAGACAATCACACATTAATAGAGAGAATAAGGAAGAAACAAGGTTTCTTCAAGGAAGGATGAACATAAATTGCATAAATTTGCTAACACTTACTCTCATGTATATATATATATATATATATATATATATATATATATATATATATATATATATATTGTTTTTAAAATATATGTTTAAAAACAATATATATGCCGGTCCCCATATGGGGGTTCCAAAGTGGTTGAAGGGAAAATTACTCGCATTTAGGTAAAATGTACGTTCGTAAATAATTGAATTCATTGAAAACGTATCACAAAAAACAAAAGCATATATATATATATATATATATATATATATATATATAGATCTAAAATATTTTTTATCCAATAATTTTATATATGAAAATATATCAACAAATGGCAGTGTACACGTACAATTAAAAATTAAGCCAAGTAAATTTACTCAGATATTAAGCTTGATGATTATCAGTTTCTGTAATCAATCATTCATATAAAGATTTCAAAACCAAGACAACAAGAAAAAAATTTATAGCATCATGTATTATATTTTTCATATATGTAACAATTGTTTCGACACCATTAGGACAATCTCAAACTTTATGTTATTCAAAAATATTCCAGAATGACATCTCATCAGACGGTTAGAAAACTGATTAATACATATATGAAAAGATTTGAATCTTGTTATTTACGGTACCAAGCCGTTGAATCTACCTCGCTCTCCACATGTTCTTTTTTAATTATTTTCCGATAACCATGGTATTTAAAGATCGCCCTATTCTCGTATTCCTATTTTTTAGATTTAAATCTCCTCTAATTGTTTACTTTAATATTACCTTAGTCCTTCATGTGTTTCTAACCTTATTAAAAAAATATTCCTAAATTAATAATTTTTTTCAAATTACTGAACGACACCTTTAAATCCTCGACTAAATTTATTTCTCAACTATATTCTATTCAATATCAAAAAGTTTCGTATCTTTTCATTTTATTCACGATTTTCTAATTGATTTTACTTAATGTAAAATGATTTTACTAAATTCGTGAGAAGGGATTGTTATTAAAATGTTATTTTCAAATAATTATTTTTTTATAAATTTAAAATAATCTATGTTCTATACTTGTGAAGTCAAGAATTTTTAAGTTTAAAAGTTATATTTTTAATTTTATCAATGTCTAATTATTCAAATTCTAATTTTCATTTGTTTATCTCTTCGAAATCTAATCTCAAAATTACGGTGTTTAAAGAGGGATAACTCTGGATATCTAATTTTTATTGATTCACGAAAATCTCAAGTTTTAATTTTCAGAATTCTATATTTTAACTTTATTATTTATTAATCATTCTCATTGACTTTTACAAAACTAAATTTATATTACTAACCTTAACTTCATAATACCTACTCCAATTATATTTCTCAATTATTTTCAATATTATATATTACTAAAAATTAATTCAACTTCTCAGCTAGTCTGTATAGTATCTATTACATTTGAACTGGATGAACAGTTTTAAGTCTTGGAATTTATCAGCCAGCATTTTTCATCAGAAAATATATAAGCTAAGAAAAGGCAAAGAAACGGAAACGTGCTGTGCGAAATCCCTTCGAAATTAAGTTGTTGATGAAAAATAACCAAACATTTTTCAACTGAATTGCATATACCAAAGTATAGAAGACATTAAAAAGAATAACGCATATAATTTGAACATCGAGAAATAACGATGCAACAATTAAAAAGTGAGCAGAAAATGAAAGCGTCACAAATAAAGTTGCATAAAAAAGGAAATTCTGTTTAAACGCAATCCTAAAGCATCCATGAGCGGCAAAAAAAGCCATATCCATCCGAGCTAAAAGTAGGATTGACAAACACGAAGCTGGTTCGACGATACCAGCTTTTAACATTTCAGTTTCTTTGTATAAACATAAAAATATCAAATTAACTGAGCTTGCGCGACGGAATTTTGATGTCATTCAGAAACTAATAGTTAATATTACTAAATAGACGCATATCTTAAATCAAATCGTAAAGGATTGGCGATATCGGGTATATCATACAAGGTACAAAAACATACTCGCAAATGCCATCAACACTAATTAGAACACTCAGATGAAACTATAGACATATTAACTGAAGAAGAGCTGATCAACGCCATTTTTGAGATGTTCGATCTCGGCTCACAGCATCCAGAACAGTGTCTGTCGAGGGGAAAGAAAATTCACAGACACACTGACCATCAACTCAAAGCGCAAAAGATCTAACAAGCTTTTTGTAATGCAAAAAAACGCTTTGGAAGGGGAGTGATGTGGTAACTCACACATGCTTAAGATATGAACTTTCCCGAACTGTATATATAGACCGAGATGTACCGACTCTCCTACTTGTAATGTGTATACGTTGTAGTACGCCATTTTGGCGTTAAGTATTACAACTGTTGTTATCTGTATAGTTTTAAATACATATACCATTTTTCCTAACCTATGTTCGTGAAGGTGCCTTCCTTAGTGACCCTTCCCCGCCACAACTACTTCCAAGTTAGTATATCGACGCAACTAGAAGATCGGGTTATAGTGAAGATATCAAATACATAAGTTCGGGTAACTCTTACTCTAATGGGAGAGCAAATATAATATTAGGTTGATGCAAAAATAATGTCGTTTATATATATATATAATTGAACGTCAAAAGACGACATAATTTTTGCACCAACCTAATAAAATAAACACTATTGTAGAATTAAAAATGGCACTTTTAGTTTTGGTGCATTTAACGTTCAATGCGTTTAAAGCAACTCTTTTAGATCAGCCAGACAATTTCGTATATTAGTGTTACCATCAAAAGTAAAAATTCGCAAAAGAGTTTTGACCTACTTTTTCATTATCATATAAATTTTTCTTGGTAAAGATTGTTTCTGAAATTAATCAAATGCACATGGCAAATATTTGAAAGCAAACACTACAAAAGTAGATTTTAAAATAGCCAATTTGTGTGAAGCAAAAGTTTAAGTAATGCAGCTGTTCACGTCGTCAAGTGAGACTTGGCATACGAGGCTCACATTCTGTCGAAGGTATAACCTTTTAAACTATTTAGAAATATATTAATCATTCTCATACTTCCTTACTTGTTACTGAAGTATTAGAGTAGACTTTCAGGCCTTGGTATAAAACTAATCTACAAAAGGAAAAAAAATGGAATTAACGCCGGTTCTTATTCGTTATCTGCTACTTGTCTCTCAATCCTGGACAGGGTTCAAAAGATAGTCGTCAACCTGATAGGTCCTGAACTGTCATCTACACTTCAGCCTCTGTCCCATCAACGAAATGTTGTACCCCTCTGCCTGTTCTACAAGTACTTTAATGGTGAATGCTCTGACGAACTGCATGCACTTTTGCCTCCTCGACGTAAATACCCTCGACAAACCCGACAGGCAGCAAAATCCCACCCCCTCATTTTAGAGATCCCTAGATGTAAGAAAGCCTTCTACTCCAATAGTTTCTTCCCCAGAAGTGCTATACTTTGGAACTCCCTTCCGGGATTCTGCTTTCCTAACTGTACTGACATGCAGAAGTTCAAGTGTAATGTGAACAGACATCTTGCTAATCTCCCTTCATAATACCCCTGCAAATTATGTTCCCGATAGTAGCCCCCTACTTCAAAATGAGACTGTGCCTTGTTTAAGGTGAAAATTGAATAATAAAGAAAGTTTAGCTTAATAATGTTTTCGACCGTCTTGCTAGTGAGATCAATGTGTACCACATCAAAAGAAGTTATGGCGCAAGTCTTGTTTTACAATAAAATCCTCGACCTGTATTCATCAATTCAATGAGTCGCCATTGCCTCTTGATAGAAGACGAGGGTTTCTACATATCAATAGACAAGTAAATCCAATTTTACTTTTCGTTGCTTTTTTTGGGGTTTTTTTTTTGTTAGTATATATATATATTTATTTTATCACCGTATCTTCGCGCATGCGCACAAACGTACACATACCGTGAATTCTGAATGAAATAATCACTCGGTGGTCTACGAGCTGATCAGCTTCTCTGTCGCGTCATGATCTTTTAGTATTTACCGTAGAGAAAAACTTTCAAATTGAACTCATCTTCTTCTCCAGCAACACCACAAGCGCCGATAAGAGTGTTCTCTTTCATCACGCAGGCAGAGTTGTGCCAACTGAAGCACAGGACTGATGCAGGGAGACAACCATTTTGCGCATCACATGACCCACGTGTGTGTCCAATTACGTCGCTTGTCTTGGCACTGGAGACACCACGTGACCACCGTGGGAAAAGGGACAAAATGATGCGTCCGGAAAACAACAAAAACCGAGTCAAGTCACTAAAGTTGTCCGAACTTTAGTCTTTCGCATTTCTTTATATTTGGGCGTACGGAGGAGGCGATAGTTACGTAAGAATGTAAGAATATACATACATATATATATATATATATATATATATATATATATATATATATATATATGTGTGTGTGTGTGTGTGTGTGTGTGTGTGCGCGTGCGTGTGTGTGTGTTATACAGAGAAAGGGAGAGATAGATAGATAGATAGATAGATAGATAGATAATACAAACTACATACTTATATGCTGCTTTCTTCAAAATAAGTTTTATATACTAACACATAAATAAAGGTAGTTCATACCCATATCCGTTACACACACACACACACACACACACACACACACACACACACATATATATATATATATATATATATATATATATATATATATATATATATATATATATATATACTAGCAGTTCAACCCGGCTTTGCTCGGGCGCAATGTACTGTTCGTAACTTTATGTGCATATATATTCATATGTATACATATTGAAACTGATTAATGGATAATAATGTTGATAAGTAATATTAAGAAGTAAATATTAATTAACAGGTAAAGAAAAACGAGACTTTCATTATAATCACATTATGTAGAAATAAGATAACACTCGTTAATATTAATAAACTCGGCGATAAGAAACTAGGCAAACTTAAATAATAGCATCTAGAAGTAGCAGTTTGATTAAACAATAATAAAGGACCGTATTAAGCGCAGAAAAAAATAGTACAATAGTAACTTATGAATATATTTTGTACAAATGATGAAATAATTACATAACAATAATTACATAACAATAATTACATAACAAAATAGAATGTATGGCAACACATAAAAATGTAATATATCCCTTTGATCCAACTGAATAAAGGTAAAAAAAATCTTCTTTATTTTACACGGTGGTCACCACTTATCAAGGCCCGGAAGCCACTCAGGGATAAGGGTTATTGTAAGTACAGTACTTTAGTGTGGATATTTAAAGTGTCTACTTATGGGGGGGGGTCATCAGGTATTTGTTTACGTTGGACTTGATGACATCCAAGTTGTAGTCAGGAGGGAAGCAGGCAGATGGAACAGAGTTCCACAGGCGTGCAGTTCTAAGAAACAAGCTTTGTTCATGGAATCTACGTTTTGATTTAGGCATAGATAAAGAGTGGGGAAAGTTTTTGACAGTGGATTCAGCTAGACGGGTGTTTTTCGTAAAAGATTGGCGAGGGGCGACCAGAGATTGGAGTTCAGACGATCACCTGCCATGGAAATAACGATAAAGCAAAGATAGGCTTGCAGCGTCTCTTCTGTGGGAGAGAGGTTGCAGGGAAGAGAAAAGGGCATCCCCCACTAAGTCACGAAACTATTTTTTAAAAAAAAACTGAAGTGGAGTAGTTTGATACAAAACTTGAACTTAAATTGCGTTATACTGTGCTAAATACGGCACAATCACGTTGACACGCCGGTTCTCGGAATTAAGCAAAGATGAGTCAGGCCATTACCAGAGGGGTGACCATTTTGAGGGCTAGGCGTTGTATATATATATATATATATATATATATATATATATATATATATATATATATATATATAAGTGAGCGTGTCTCTGTGTGTGTCTGTGTGTGTGTGTCTGTGTGCATTTCCCTACGCAATAACTCTGTCAATTTTTAGTCTACAGATTCGAAATTTGATATACAGGATACTGAGATTTGGGAAAATCGATGTGATCGGTTTTTGACCAGAAATTTAGGTCAAAGTTCAACGATTTGACCTTTGAGAACTCTACCAAGCTCCTCCGACAATTTGGGGTCTACGTACTTGAAATTTTAGATATAGATTCCTTGGACATGGATCTAACTTAAAAACTTGATTTGATCCCAAAACAATATATTTTAAGGGGTCATAATAGGGGTCAAAGTTTTTAAAAAATTGACCTCTGCGATCTCTTCCAAATTACTCAGACAATTTCTGGTCTAAATATTTGAAATTTTACATAAAGGGTATTCAGAGATAGGACAAGCTTTTTCATCAGTTTGGGTCGAAAATTTTTAGTTACCAATATATAAATGTATGTATGTATGTCTGTTTGCATGTCTGCCTTAAACTTTCAATAGAGGCGACGGATTTTACCAAGATCAGTATTGTTTTAAAGTTCGACCTTTCATACGACAAATATCGAAAAATTGGCTAAATTAATATCTTCCCCTTCAACTAGGCACTTTTCTACAGGGGGGGGGTCAATTTTTCACCGATATTTTTAAAGATTTTTTTAGATTTTCTAGCCTTAATTTTAAAAAATGTCACTTCTGGTTTAGCAGTGGTCGTAACAGCATAAACGTTAGGTTTTACTCCATTCTTTTCCTTCTTTGCGGTACGGGTTCGAGCCTGCCTTCCTACTACCACTTTTTTTTCTCAACATACACATCCAAACACCCGGGCAACGCCGGGCTGAAATGCTAGTATATATATAATGATAATTATTTTTAATACCTACAGACACTAGTGTTTCGTGCTTTCGCAATGATCAGTGTGGGAGATGACAATTTTTCTACCGGTCGTAGAGAACTAATAGCCTATAAACGTCAAATTTAGGCGCACACAGTACACA